>NC_134462.1:55952639-56263139 GCF_047948215.1 Lycorma delicatula | reverse complement strand
TCCTCTGAAGTAATACCTAACAGGTGATTTCCGGAGACTAAATAGGAAAAAGACAGTATGTTAGGTATCATAAACCAGAAAGTTGTAGGTGACTAAGATAAAAAATAAGTCACTTAAACTGGCACAATCATTTAAAAAATAACAATTATCCTATGCCGGGCTTGATAACAATTATTAGGAGTGAAGTGGTTTTCTATTACCTTCTTAACTAAATCAAACATCTGTGTTCCAATGCAAACGTTTAACTACAAAAAATAACATCTTCACTTCATCTACCGCAAGGACTGGCTTTTCTTTTTCCTGTTTAGCCTCCGGTGACTACCGTTTAGATAATACTTCAGAGGATGAATGAGGATGATATGTATGAGTGTAAATGAAGTGTAGTCTTGTACATTATCAGTTCGACCAATCCTGAGATGTGTGGTTAATTGAAACCCAACCCCCAAAGAACACCGGTATCCACGATCTAGCAATCAAATCCATGTAAAAATAACTGGCTTTACTAGGACTTGAACGCTGGAACTCTCGGCTTCCAAACCAGCTGTTTTGGGAAGACGCGTTCACCACTAGACCAACCCGGTGGATTACCGCAAGGACTGGCTATAACACAATAACCCCAAACAAAAGCAAATCTGTCTGCTACTATTTATACCACAGATTAAATGAGTCACACCCATAAGAAAGATTGATGCAAACGGTGTAAAGTAACAGACTGATTTTTCCTTTCTTTCAAGAAACAATGGTTTAATATGCAATTCTTCTACTAAACAGGAGAGAATAGAACATTATAATAATTATATGTTATTTAAATATAGATAAATGTTTATTCAATTTACACGTACACGTACAGTGCAAATAATGAAAATAAAAGATTGCTTGCACGAGGCAGATAGGCACTGTACCGGGCATTATATCTTTACTCGTAATATTAAGCTCATTCTGAAACTAAGTATTCTGCAATACAGCGTGTTAAACTATTTTAATAAATAGCAAAAATTCTAGAATAGTGGGGGGAGAGTAGATGATTGGTGGGCGGATTATGGGTAGAAGCCCTGAACAAATTTAATATAATATTTATTCAACGTGTTGTTAATGAAAAAAATGAAAAGCTGTGTAGTCAAGCTCGTGAAAGAGTTAATGTATACGAATGTACGAAGAAAGAAGTTATAATGTTAGGAAAGTTAGAAGACGATAAACATTTAACACGCATTCAAAAATGTGAAGAAAGAACCGTTGCAGCTACAACCTGTGGGATTTAAAGATTACAAGTTCAAAAACTTCGAAAAGAAAAGCAGTATATTCTTAAATCTGAATTGCAGTCGTGTTCATTCAGCACGTCAAAAATTATAAACAACATTCAAAACCAGTGAGTAGATTAGACAGTTTTGATCAAGGCGTTATAAGACTAACAGTTAACGAGTTTCACGTAAAACATGCCTACATTAACTAAATTGCGTGAAAAGATTAAAAAAATTATTCAACCTAAAGGTTCTAAAACTACGCTAGCAGCTACCCTGAAAGATATTAAGTGGTGCAAACCTGATGATGATAATAACAGAAAATGTTTGATTGAAAAATAGACATCCGGTGGAAGAAGCTTTATTTAAGAAAAATGACAGATTGCAGGAAAGAAAATTCTTCGATTATTTGGACGAATCGTATATTTTAACGTCCCATTCAACGATCGGATGACAATGGTACAAGAGTAAAAGTGTTGATTAATAAAGGTGATCCGTTAATCATAAATCCACGCTGGAGGAGAAATGGGGTTCGTTCCGAACGCGATGTTAACTTGGAAAATGAATTCAAAAAGCGGTGGCTATCACGACAACGTCAACAACAATTTCATAAAGTGAACATCTGAAAAATTAATTTCTGGTGTTCCTCCCCTCACACCAGTCAGTGGTTGTTATCGATAATGCGCCATACCATAATAGACTTTTAGAGAAGCCTCGAATTCAAATGACAGGAGACATGGTATAATTAATTGGATAGAAAAAACAATATTCCGTTTAATAAAGTAAGGTTAATAATACCACAATTGTATGTATGATATATATAAATCACATAAAAATTAAAAAATAAAGTACCATTTTGATGAACTATTATAAAAACACGACCTGATGGTCGTGTTAGCAGATTCTACGACTTCCATCTTACCACCCCGATTTAAATCCGATCGAGATGGTATGGTCGGCTCTGAAAATATATGTTAGTAATAATAACACAACATTTTTAATGCAAAATATTAAAAAAAAAAAAAAAATTAGCTAAGGAAAATATAAATGAAATGAATAAAGATGACTGGAAACCATATTGCGGACATGTAAAAATTTGTGAAATTCAGTGTAAGAAAATGGAACCGTAAATCGACGAAACGACAGATACATTTATCATACATCTAGACAGTGGTAATAAAAGTGACTGTTTCGAAAAGAAAGTGAACTTGCACAGGAACTGGACATATAATGCAAATTTCAAGTAAGTGTTAATAATAATAGTACGATCAACAATGACCGTACAAAAAAAAGAATTGTACAATAATAAATGTTCATCTAATTTAGTGTAATTACAGATATAACAGACATTCAAACACTAAATAAGATTTTTTAATTTAAAATTAAAATTCTTGTTTTTGCAAAAAAAAAATGTTTATTTAACTATTAATACTAATTACGTAATAATGAATTATAACTAATAAAATAAGAAAACGGTAATAAATTAAACGCGCATAAATTAAAGTACAACGATTATTATTTTTGTCTTATTAGATGGTTTAAATGTTTTCATGTTTGGTAGTAATCCACTCTTAACCTTCTCCAATGCAAGCTTTTATTTTCATTGGACGCACTATACATTAATACTGATGCAAACCTGATATACCAAAGAGATTTTAATATTTGATATTCTAAATATCGTTATATTATTTTTATAGTGTTTCGTCTCGTAGTATTCTTTTTAGATAAAGGAAAGGTGTTTACAAAATGAAAATTACTCATGATGCTAATTTACTGGTGAAACGACCATCACAGATTAAACAATTAAAAAGGCATAAGCACTTCAAAATTTTCATTAAAATTTCATACACTAATTTTTGAAGTATAATTTCAATTATATAAATGAATTATATTAGATGTACTCATATACATTTTCTTAATAAGTTCATCAAACCAACAAAACAGTTTTTAATTTTTTTTTATTAATTCACTATTCCTGATTGCTGTTATGAAAAACGTAATTTTCAACAACTGGTAAACAATTGGATGAAAAAATGTTCAAATTTGGTAATTATTAGTAAGATACGGTCTTAAATACAACAAAGTGTAAAAGGAAAAATTCAAATAAAAGAAAAAAAAAAAATATTTAACAGAATATAAGGTGGAATAAAATGAGACTCAATGATTTTTTTTTTACCGTTATTAAAGTCAATTCTTAAGCTACAAACTAACGGACAAGATGTATAATTATTCCAATAATAGTTTTTCTCTGTAACATAGAAATTATATATTAAATAAAAATGAACTTATTAATAATTGTAAACACTTCAACAGTAATATTACTAATGATAAAATATTATCCAAAAAATATTTGGAATCAAAGGAAAAAATGTTGTAATCAGATATAAAATATTTAAGATCTTAGCCTAACATTTTTAAAAATATTGTAAAACAACTTTAAGATTATTTGGCGAATTAATAATAAAAATAAAAAAAACATTATAAATTACGTTTGTAGGTATTAATTGTACCTTTAAGTATATCTCATAATATATTAAAAAAAGCAAAAGGTTTATCTTTGTTTTATGAAATTTTTAATTTATTATTTCATATCATGTAAATGTCATTTTTAAAGATAAATTTCTTAAATAGTCATAAAAACCTTTTTCGCTATCTTTAAAATTAAAAACTGAATTAAAAGCAAACAGTTCCCTCGACTGCATTACTATTGTTAATATTTTTTTTATTACATTCAAATCCATTAAAATATATAAGAACCTATTAAAAAAAAAAAAAAAAAAAAAACCATAATAAATTGGCCTTGAAAACAACATAAAGTGATTTTAGAAAGTTGATAAAATCGATTATTAATAATAATAATAATACTGTTATTGTTTTCTATTGCCACTTACTTTTATGTGAAACATTTAAAAAATAAAATAAATAAAAACAACATTTTTTAAATAAATTAATTTACGTTTTATTTCAAATTTAAATGTACTCCAATACAGTTTCTTTTAATTATACGTATTATTTCTTATGCTAAATAAAATAATTAATTACAATTTTCATCATCAAGTGGACTGTCAACCTTAAGGCAGGTCCTTTGCACCATGTCCATCTCTGATTAGAGATATGCCTATTAATAGTAGATTTCCTATTCTCGGTTAAAATTTACAATCCAAGTCTATAATTGTTATTCTTTCCCGTCCTCTCTTTTTTGTACTTTCTAGCAATTTTTAAGCATTCCTTCTACTTTCATGATACTCCTAGCCGATCGGCTTTCTGATTCTGAATTTTTCATTTCGTTAACCCTTCTATTTATTTCATTTTTTCTATCCCTTCAATCTTCTCTAATCCCTTCCGTGTTCGTATTTCTAATCCTTAAGCCTTTCTTTTCCTCTTATTATTTCCATTATTATTTTACTCTACTTGACACGGTTGAATGCTTTTTTTATAATAATAAAACATTAAGTGTTTTTTTATCTCTCTAAATACCTCTCATCAATAGTTCTTATTAGCCCGATCGATCCCTTTTCCCTTTATTCTTCCTGAATCCATATGGTCCTTCTGTTACAAATATTTTAATCAAAGCTTTCTTTAAAAAAACCTTTTTAGCGGTATCGTCATCGTCAGTAATGTGAATATATTAAATAACTTGGTATATTTTTTCGTATAGCATAACAATTATGAAAATATTTAAAATTTATGTAATAGAGGTGCAGGACATACCTTAATATACAAAGAAGTATATAAAAAAAAGGTACGTTAATTTTTAAAGCAGTTGAATTATTTAATATTTAACATTTTTTAGAAAACTGATAATAACGTAAGCGTTGAAAACGGGTTTTTAAATACTGAATAGAAGACAAAAGTATATGTATACAGAAAGAGTTTCTGTTAAAGACGTTACAAAAAAAAGGCAAGGCATATGTACTAGACTATTTCATTATCTTCGACAAAGAATTTCTTAATAATAAGTTCTATTCATTCTTGTACACTTGAAGTGCATAATGCATCTTATTTATTTTACACTGAAGGTTAACTAGATAAGAAATCTACAGTGCACCAACGTTTCCCTAATAAAGACATTCATTCATTCTGTTATTATTTGTAAAACCTTTTCTCTCTCTCATACAAACATCAGAGAAAGAGAGAGAAACACACACACACACTTACATAAGATGAAGCAAACTATCTGCGTGAACTTATGTATGTATGTACGAGTACGGATATAACTTAGCCTACACATAACCTCTCTGCATGAAAAAAGTGAAATGTTTTTAACTTTCTATTTCTTACATAACAAGTAGTTTAGCTTCAACTATGCCTATTTTAAATAAATCTGTTCGATAAAAACAGCAGTTATAGACAATTTAACTTAGGAACAAAAATAGAGATACGGCTGTTGTACAATTAATTAGTTTTTTAACGGCTTAACCTTTTCCCATCACAATGATCCGCGGTTGATTAGCGCTCCGCGAAAATATGTTTGTATCTGATTGCCTCCCTTCATAGTCTTATGCTACCCTCTTGTGAAAAAAATTTCAACAAATTACTGTATATTAAAGAGATTTAACAGATTTTGACCAAAAAAAACCCGTTACGATTGGATATTTTTTATGCCTGTAACAATACCTAAGAATATCTAAGGTGTACAGTTTATTTATCATCCCAACACCGCAGGGGAAGACGTCTTGTGACGCTTCCGGTCGCAAACCCCTCCCCACCGTTCCTAGCCGTGATGGGCTTTAACGGGAGTCGTTTTTTGCCCTCTAACTTTTTACATCTCATAGTAATAAGCCAGGCCTCGTTGGGATGCCACCGATATAAATTCCACGGTAGAAATTTACATCAGAATTTTGAATTTTGAATTTACTCAGATTTTGCCTTCGCTGCAGTCTTCATCCGGACATCTTGAATGTTCTACATCGTTGCCCTCTGAACTAGGTAACCAAGTTCGCGGAAGCACGAATCCCGCGCCTATTTCTACATTTTACAGGGCCAATTCGTGTGTAAATGTTTCATAAATTTCGAGGTAATTGTATAATAATATACCACCAAAAATGTTGTTCGCAACAACGAAATTTATTCCAAATTTGTTTATCAATTAATATTTGTTATTATTTCGTCTTTTATAATTTATTTATAAGTTGGTACACGTTAGTATTTAATCTATATATATTAACTGTCAGCCAATCGACATTTTGTACCGTTTCCCTTCAAACGAGACATTGTTGATTTTACTAAGTGTGAGGTTGCTGTTGTCTATAGTAAACCAGAAAAAGCACTTACTTATATTTTAGTCATAGTTCGTGCCAGAAATCACAAATAAATCAGAAAATAAACCATTTTAAACCTTAATCACAAATCGCATTAGAGGATGGTTACCGTTGATATAAAAACACATCTGCTTAATTCGTCAGTTGAATGCTTTCCATTATATTAAAACCTTTTGAAACGTTACTAAATATTTATAAATAATTTAAAGTTTATTAACTAAAGCATGCAGTAAATAAGAGACGACATTCTTCCCGGTTTGACTACAATGAATCTGATGATATTTTAAATGGTATGAACTTGAGACTTAATAATTCTTACAATTAAAGTTTTATTAACGTAAACAAAGTTAATATCAACGTTATTATTGCTTTGAGAAGGATGCGTCATCGCCTGCCGTCGATCCCAAGATACACGAATTGGCAACAACGCATCCAACTGTCCGAGTAATTTAAAAATATCCTCAGTTGTAGTATCATCAATTAATTATAATAACTCAATTATTAATAATCTTTTGCAGATGCATTTTTAATAATCGTGCCAAACATTTTACTGGCAAAGTGTATTCTCTATAATAAATATAAACACAAAATTATTCATTAATAATTGTAATATAATTATATATCATTATATTTTGTTCAATCAAGAATAAATTTAAATAGGTATAGTTACGGGTAAAAAAATTAAATACCGTAAGTAATCTAGCGATATCAGTAGAGAGTAAAAATATAAATAAGTAAAACGTAAAATAAATCAAATTATATTTTTCAAATGTGATAAATGAAAAATTTGTGTAGAGAAACAATCACGCATATCAACCGCAATGCAGTAATAACATGACCGATAAACTGATAGTAAAGTAGGTCATAAAAAGTTTAAATAAGTTATGAAAATAAAATTATTTTATATCATACGTGGTTAAGTTTTTCATAATACATATAATACTGAAAAATTCGATCAAAATGTTTTAAATTTTAATTTTTTTAATGTTACAAATAAACGTTTACTTTATTTCAACATATTAATCGATGTACAAATAATATATACTGAAAAAACACCAGTTACACGGTAGCCATTTCCACTTCACCAGTTATGAATTCTTCTTAACCCACCGGGTTGGTCTAGTGGTGAACTCGCCCTCGCAAATCAGCTGATTTCGAATTCGAGAGTACTACGATTAAAATTCTAGTAAAAGCAGTTACTTTTATACAGATTTCAATATTAGATCGTAGATACCGATGTTCTTTGGTGGTTGGGTTGCAATTAACCACACATATCAGGAATGGTCGACTTGAGATTATACAAGACTATAATTCATTTACAATCATACATATCATCCTCTGAAGTAATACCTTACGGTGATTCCGAAGGCTAAACAGAAAAGAAAGAGACCCAGAATTCTTATATTAATTTCTTTTTTATAATTAAATGTAAACGCCCATACTGAGGCATCAAATTTAACGTTCAAGTAAATATATATGTACAATTTCACTTAAAAACTGTGAGAGTACGTTTGTAGAACCCACTCGTTTTAAAAAAATAAGTATCTTTGAAAAAGATATTGAACTCGGTTCAATAACTACTAATTTTAAGCTATAATTTTAAATTAATCTGACCGTCTAATTCAGAAAGCGTTTAATAACATATTAAGTAAACCTTTATTTAATTTTTTTTTTTTACATTCCAAAAAAAATATTCACAACAATTTTTAAATAATTTTAAACAACATATTTATTTCATTTTTAATTTGTGAACTGAAAAATTGTTGTAATATATATTTACAAATTATCTTCATATTTCAATTGTGTCCAAACGTAAACCTATCAAAATGTTAAAAAGAAAAATTACTTCTATAGAAAAAATAAGATAAAAACTTTCTCACTCACTGAAGTGTACTGAAAATTTTTAATATAATTAAATAATTGTAAATTGTATAAAATTATATATTTTAATAACGTTTAATTCTATGACCATCGCCGCGCAACCAATACCACCAATATATGCGTAAGAAATTTATGAATCAATCATCTTTCAATAATTTGCAGTAATTTATTTAAAATTACGTTAGATATTTATTAATTGATTAAATAACTTTAATATTTATTTTAATTAATTTTGACAGTACAATGACATACTTAACTTCTACTACATTGTACGAAGCAAAAGAAGTATTGTAATCACGAAAATTTAGGTTTTCAGATCAACGGAAATATCCATTTTGACCATCCCTGAATCCATTTTGAGTAGTTTCATCGTGACGTTTGCATATGTATCTCGCATTACTCAAAAATGAATAGCCGTAGAATGTTGAATTTAATTCTGTTGTACGTCTTGTTGTGCACCTCCACTTTTTATTGCAATCGACAAAAAAATGTGTTTACAGTCAGACTTCTGTTTTTGAAGCATTTGGATTTTAGACTTTTACTTAAATGCAGTAATAAGCCCTCGTTGAGAGCATTCAACGGTATGTCATAAGTAGTACTTACTTTCATTGATTCCAGAGTTGTAGATAAATAAAATTTTAATTAATGAAATATTTGGATCTTAGAAGGGGAATGCACATCAGTACGAATCCGACTTCATGCACATATATATTTTTAACTTTGTTTTTATATTAATTAAATATATTTTTTTATTAATCTATGATTGTACAAAAAATTTAACAATAAATAAAAATTAAAAAATAATACAAAAAAATCAGAAGTTATTAGTAAATAAAATTTTATGTACTTTTCATTTTAATTCCAAAATTTTTACAATCAGAAGTTAATAATTACTAATAAATCAATATATGTAAATTTAAAAAAGGTTAAAAAAAAAATATATGTATATATATATATATATATATGAAGTCGGATTCGAACCGATGTGTGCATGGTTACGGATCCGACAAGTTCTCACTTACACAACCATAATAATTTAAAAAAAAAGAATATAGTGTTATATGGAAATAACACATATTTATTTAAAGAGTAACAAAGGGACGTTTACTCTATCCTAATATTTCAGGTAAAACTGTTGAATTAATAATTGTATAAATATTTGATGTTAATATAAACTAATATTTTAGCAATTGTGTAACTGTTCACTTTATTAAAGAATCGGAGGATCGTATCTCACTTTGAAATGAAATAAGTCTAAATGAAGCGCAGCAAAAAATGTGTATAATATTTAATAGGTGTACAAGGAAGTCATGTGGTGTCCACATCAGATTTTTTTTATTAATAAGCTAAGCCTTTAAAACAGAAATACTGTATATGATGTGCATCATATTATTACAGAAACAGGTGTATTACTCCACTGCTATATACAATCTGTCTACCTTTAGTTGAGAAGCCATCAATATACGTGTTAGAAATTAATGAATCCCATTTTCATTTCTCTTTAACAGAATAGTTATCTATAGTCTCTTATTTGTCCTCTCATTATTAAATTGATGTGTAAGAAGATTTACATAAGCGTTTAGTAAATATGTGTTATTTAATACCGAGAGAAATTAGCCAATAACGTAGGCTATTTCAATGATATAAAATGAGGAAAGAAGTTCTTTGGCAATACGATTTCATTCTTATCACGAAAAGATTATTTACGTTCACTGGCTGCATTTTTGGATAGGTAGTGATAACCGGGCTGCATGTTTTGTTTTTTTTTTAAATAAAAAAAAAGAAGGCCGAGTTTTCGTTATTCTATTTGTAATATTTTTTGACATAAATTAAATGACAAAACCAAGAGGTATATATTTTTTTAATTTATTTAACATTAGAATATATTTCTTATTTTTAACAAAATTATATTACTACAATTTTGATAAAATAATTAAAAATAAATGAGTACACCCAACACACAAGCAACAAGTTTAAATTCACTCATCACTGTGATTCACTGCATAAACGCGTATGAAAAATACATCAAAGTCAACATAACCTCAAACTGAGGTAATTTTGTCTATGGCCGACCTTAAATTGAGCGTAAACGAAAAACGACTCAACCAATTAGCATCAAATTTTCACATGCACAACTTCAGATATATACAATTCAATTAAATTGAAATTTTCTACAGAGGTTTTTAAAACAAAAATCTAAACCCGATAAAAGAGCGGGAATTTAAAAACTGATCAGTAAAGACAATAACAGCAATTTAGAATACATATAAGTACAGGAAAGCTTGAAAATAAAATGAAACTAGAACCGTTCGGTTAATTATAAACAAAAAACACTAGAAAAAATCGGTTGTACCTAGAGCATTACCTATAAACTGGACAAAAAATTAGTCTATTGAAAATTAATAATTACAAAAAAAAATTACGTAATAAGCAGGAATTAGATAGCTGGAAAATTTATCAATGGTGAAGTGGTAACTATACTTCTGAATAACAGTAGGGGATAAATATCTAATACTGTCCTTTCTGAATTTTAAATTTAATAAAAATCATTGGGTAAACTTTTAACCATAAAGAAATTAATTTTATCCTTTCCTTTATTAAAAATCATCTGGCGAAAATTTTTAAGTCTAAGAACATTAAACTATATCCTTCCTTTACATTTTGATCAAGGGCGGAGTTATCTCTTTGACTGGTTTAAGGTTCATCTATTTTTATATTTCCTAAAATAAGTTTTATCTATTTTTTCAACAGTATATACTAAGGTACATTAAATTGTGATCGGTAGTTTGAATAAGAGATTTCTGTGTTAATAATACTCGTTTCGTAATATCTAATATGTACAGTTTATATGTCAATTAATATTACATATTTTTCGTCTTTTGTAATTTATTTATAAGTTGGTACACCTTGATTTTTAATCTGTATATATTAACTTTTAACCAATTAGCAACGATTGTTTGTCAGTTCCCTGGAAGATTAGCTTTACTAAGTATGAGACTGCTACTGTCGTCTCTAGGAAACCAGAAAAAGCACTTATCTTTTGTGTAGCAATAATTCATGCCGGATATCACAAATAAATCATAAACTAAACCTTTTTAAGAAAAAATAATCAGACAAAATAAGTAGCACTTATTTATTTTTTTATTATATTGATAGAATGAGCCAGTCCTATAGAGTGGTACAGTAACTTTTACTGCGTATAAACGACCACAAGATTAGGTCAGACCATCGAACTTATTCGATAAATAAAATCCTTTATATCTTCCATTTAAAATCGATTTATATGCTGAACTGGCTGTTTTAAATTTAAATTATTGAAAAAATTTGATAATTAATACATAGTGTCTGAAGATAAATACTGCGTGATAATTAAATTGGAAATTACAGAATAATATTTAAACACACTTCGTAAAAAAAATTATATTGGTCAATTTATCATGAGAAGGTACTGTATTGCGTATCAGGATACCACGCAGCAGTTGTAAACAGACGAATTACACACGAGGATAGATCAATTAATCACGGGTCAGCAAACAAGCACCGCGATACTTGGGGATAAATGAAACAATCAATTTTTGTTTTTCTAGTGAGAAGCAACTATTGTGATTACATACTTCATAGCTTCCTGGTACAGGAAGAATAATTTTTTTTAATTTGTCTACCTTTACAATATTAAATGGAAGAAACTAAAAAAAAAATCCACAGAAAAATGAACAACCAATAAAAGGTTACCTATGACTTCTTTTTTTGGTGGTGAGGGGGTGAATTATAATTAAATTCTATTGCAATATTATTAATAATTTAAATAAACTTTAAATAATTCTTTTAAATTAAAAAAAAATCGATATTTTTAAATTTTGATCGATTCCTCACCTACAATATTGCCCCCAAAGTATTTTAATTTTTTGGCCACTTGTAGTACTACTACGCTTAGGAAAACATGAAAAAAATTCGGTTAAAAATATGGAATAAATAAAGATAGCTTTCTTCAAATTTTGGGGATGGGGGAATTTGGAGGCAATCTTTTTGTTAAATGTTAAGATAAGCATGTACACGTGTACTGAGCCAATATAACGTATTATTATGTTTGCAAAATTTTGATAAAATTGTCCCCAAACTTTTATCATCAAATTATCCATACGCACGAGTGTCTGCACAAAATGTCATCAAAATCGGTTTATCAAGTCAAAAGTTATTATGCTTCATACACGCCAACACAAATATATCGCACATAAGAATATTACCCCCATTTTTTTTATTTTTTTTGGTTTTTGGAGTCCCTGGGTTATGACACTTCGGAAAAAGTAAAAAAGACCGTACCTAATTTTTGATTGCTTACCATACCTTTCTTCTTGTAGCGTAATTCTACACATGTTGCCAGTAAAGTAAAAATTTTAATTAGCAAAGTACAAAAGATATAAATAAATATAAAAACAAAATGATAACTGCAGTTGGTAATTGCACTGTCGTACATAGTATGATGCGTAATTTGAAAAATTCCTACAAAAAAGCAATCGACTTACATTATCAGTAATAGCAAACAATTAAATTACATACTGTGTATTACAGGAAAAAAAATCAAAAATTATTAGTATATTATTTAAAATTCTCTTTTTATCCATTGACACCATTCACTAAAAATTGTTTAATATATATTTATGTAGTCTAACCAATACAAATGTATATAGGCCAAGCTTAAAGAATTGTTTCACATCAAAATAATAATTAAAAAAATACCATTGAGTAAATGTTCTAACTCGTTTCATTTTAAATTATACATTTTTATTTTTCAATAAAAATGTATAATTTAAGTACAAATTGAGGTATTTTAATAACATTTTATGCACACGTACCCAACAAAGATGTCCTACAAAATATATAAGTTTGAACATTTTCCCTTTAAAATTTCTAAGTGGTAGCCATTTAATTTTCTAATCATTAAAGCTCTGTAAATATTAGTTTTACATTTATGTTTTTATTAGATAAATTACAAAGCCTCTTAATGTGAACAAAATGAAACACCCTCATTTGTTGAAAAACATACTTTAATACACAGCTGAAATTGTTAAGAGAGTAGCAAAAATTACGCAGTCTGACAATTTTGTGCCAGTTTTCACTTATTTAATTAAAAATAATTTCTACTATTAGTAGTAATTATTATTTATTACAATAACTATTCTTTACTAAAATATGATTTAAGACAAATTCATACAAAAATATTGAATATTTCAGAATTGTTAAAATCGACTTGACTGTTCAGACCTAATATAGTAAAATCTCCTTATTCGCGGGGATTAGAGACCGAAAAAATGCCGCGAATATAGAACGGAACTAATACTCATTTAACGAAGAATGGATAGGTTCTATGTAAAATTAAAAAAAAAATCATGCGTACTTACTTAGGGCGAAGTTATTGATGAAATACAGATGGCAACATGTACTGGTTTAGTTCAGTACATAGGGTACACTACACAAACCCACTGGGTTGGTCTAGTGGTGAACGCATCTTCCCAAATCAGCTGATTTGGAAGTCGAGAGTTCCAGAGTTCAAGTCCTAGTAAAGCCAGCTATTTTTATACGGACTTGAATACTAGATTGTGGATACCGGTGTTCTTTGGTGGTTGGGTTTCAATTAACCACACATCTCAGGTATGGTCGAACTGAGAATGTACAAGACTATACTTCATTTACACTCATACAAATCATCCTCTGAAGTATTATCTAAACGGTAGTTACCGGAGGCTAAACAGGAAAAAGAAAGAAAAGGTACACTACACAAAAAATAGTTAACAAAATAGAGTATATTTCTTGATTAACTCGTAAGAACTTGCCGAACCGTTTGAATTAAAAACTCACTACAGTACGTACAGTAGATACTGTATTTTTTGTTCCTGTTTAGCCTCCGGTAACTACCGTTTAGATAATACTTCAGAGGATGAATGAGAATGATATGTATGAGTGTGAATGAAGTGTAGTCTTGTACATTCTCAGTTCGACTATACCTGAGATGTGTGGTTAATTGAAACCCAACCACCAAAGAACACCGGTATCCACGATCTAGTATTCAAGTCCGTATAAAAATAGCTGGCTTTACTAGGACTTCAACGCTGGAACTCTCGACTTCCAAATCAGCCGATTTGGGAAGACGCGTTCACCACTAGACCAACCCGGTGGGTTAGTAGATACTGTCTTAGGAAACGGTATTACATGTTCAAATCATACTCTATAATCGGCTTAAAAAGTCTATAATACAGCACTACAGTACTACGTACACTAAAATTAAAATTACTGTAAAGGAAATTTACTAAACTAACCTACAGTATTTTGGATTGCATTTACAAAAATTTGTAATGTTTCCTTGTCTCCCTCTTGTTTTAAAATCCGTTTGATGTTCTGTGTATTCTTGCATGACATTTTCAATTTTGCACTTAAATATGAAGTTCAATTCAAAGGTAAATCAGCAACTATAAAAAATTGGATAAGATCATGGGGTAGTTTAATGCCTTCGGTAAGCGTTTTGACATTTAATTCCAGGGATCGTATATTCTACCACTTCGCGTTTATATTCTACCTGCGACACTAAATTTTTTCATATTTTTATGTCAATACATAATGTAATGTACGCGAATACGGAAAAGTTTAGTCGCGAATGTTAAAAAGACATCGCAAAATATTGCACTGCGAATAAGGAGATTTCACTGCACCCAGAAAAATACATTAAATGTTTAATTTTTTCAGCGTTTTAAAAATTAAAAAAATAATGCATTCTCAGAAATTTATAGAAAAAATTCAATTTTAAATTTATATGAAGGCTGGCCAAGACAAACTAAAAAAAATTTACTTAAAATAAAGTAAAACAAAAACACTGTCTGTTAAATATCCGAATTCATGAGAACTGGATCTTCTGATTCTGAAAGACGGAAAATTAAAAGTATATATAAAGTACCTACTAAAATTCAAGTTTTAAAAACAAAAAACTATCTCTGTTTTAATACTACTTAGACAGAGCGTAAAGTATTCTAATTAAAAAAAGGTAATCCAAATATAACCATCTATCTTAAGACAAACTTGTAAATTACTGTTTTGTAAGGTTACGTAAATTTATCAAACCATACCTAGATCGATTAAATAAATCATACTCTTATAATTTGAAAAAGTTTAAAACGACCAAAAATTTTGTCCCAGTTATTTTCAATCAGTTTCTTTTCGAATATTTCAGTTCCTTTGCATCTGTATACCATTATACATTATTATTTTACATTGTTTTAAAGAAGTATATAAATTATAAATAAAAGTTTCCAATTAAATATTTATGATAAAGCAATAATCTTAGGTTATAAAATAGTAGAAAAATTATACAATTGATTTAAAAGAAGCCAAAGAAGAAATAACATCAAATATCCAGGAAGAAAAATTTATCAGGAGTTATACTCCAGTAATATAACTAAAATTAGATTTTCCGGCCTCCGTGGCGCGAGTGGTAGCGTCTCTGCCTTTCATCCGAAAGTCCCGGGTACGAATTCCGGTCAGGCATGGCATTTTTACACACGCTACAAATCATTCATCTCATCCTCTAAAGCAATACCTAACAGTGGTAAACGGCGGTAAAAAAAAAAATAAATAAAAAATAAAATAGGTTACATATGAAGCCAATTGTTTAAAAACCAGAATTATTATAATGCTTTCCTCTATGTAGAAGGAGAAACGCTGGCAAATTGTACTGTATTGAACAAGGCAAGAAAACTTTGGAAATGTTGCAGCCTCATGAAAAAAAGACTTGAAGCGCAATACAGGAGGATATAGAAAAAAAATGAGGAAATTAAACGAAAGATAATGTGAAAAATTAACTACACTTTTAAAAAGTCAAAGAAGAATGAAAAAAAAACCACTTAAAACGGAAAATAATTGGATAGAGAACAATGTTTAAAAAGGAAATGTTGAGAAAATAGTACTTTAATAAAAAAAAGCGTTAGTTGTAATAGAAGTTAGAAAAAGAAGATGGGGAAAACACCAATTAATAAACGACAAAAAAAGGTTGAAGAGAGGTTCTTTTTTATTTCAAGAAATGGATGGATGAAGAGAAGTTGGAAAGAACGAATAGCTTGGAGGTTGGCCATGCCCTGAAAACCTGCTAAGGTGGCACAACACTAATGATAATGATAACGATGATTTTCTTTATTCCGTTTGATCTTTTATCAGTTTCACCCGTATAATGGAAGTTGTTACAAATTTTTTATTTACTTTGTTTGCAAGTGCTGCTTAAACAGCAGTTACCTATCAATGTTCATTATGTTGACATTAAATTTATAATTTGTTATTATATTTCACAAGACCGGTTCAGAAACATTCTGAAACTCAGGATAAAACTTTAATCAAATAATAATTTTTCTTATAATGATGGAATAAAGATTACGAATTTTCAATATTTTATAATAAAACTGAATAATGAATTCGCCAGACAAAAACTTTAAACAATTAGCATGTGTGTCTGTCTAGGCATTAATCCTGAAATGCATATCCAGTTCAAATAATATTTGCTGATTGATACTTGACCTGACTGACTAAGTGAACAAAGATATATTTAAATAAATTATCTAAGGGGCCTTAGGCCTTTAACCATGATGAACAAGAACTATCTAAATTCATTAAAGTATCATTTCAATATCCAAAATTACTGACTGATAAATTTAACGATTACTATTTCATTAAGAAAAGAGGTTTATATGTTGTTCATAAACATTTAACATTTTGCAATTCAGTGTAATCTCAAAACAATACATTCGTAAATTTATTTATTTTATAGTTTGTCTATTAAAATTGTATATTGAAATCGAGTAATTATTTTTCTTTAATAATTTACAGCGATTCCAATTTTTATTTAAAATTACTTTTGTAAATTTATTAATTGATTAAATAACTTCAATATTTATTTTAATAAAATTTGACAATGCAACGACATTCTTAATTTTTATTTTAAGGAGGTAATCGCGAAAAATTTCGATTTTCAAATTTCAATGGAATATCCATTTTGATTATCCCTGAATCCATTTTGAATAGTTTCGGCGATATACGTACGTATGCATCTCGCATGACTAAAAAACGATTAACCGTAGAATGTTGACATTTTGTATTTAGGGCTGTTGTACATCTAGTTGTGCAACTCCCCTTTTGATTGCAATCGACTGAAAAAATGTGTATACAGTCAGACCTCTAAATAATGCGAGGTTTCAATTTTGAACTTTTTCTTAACTGCAGTAATAAGCTTTCGTTGAGAACTTTTCAACGATATATCATAAGTAGTACTTATTTTCATTGCTTCCAGAGTTATAGCCAAATAAAACTTTAATTAATGAAATATTTGGATCTTACAAGGCACATCGGTTCGAATCTGACTTCATACACATATATGTTTTTAACTTGGTTTTTTTTTAAATTAAATATATAGTTTTATTAATAATTATTAACCTATGATTGTAAAAAAAAATTAACAATAAATAATTTTTTAAAAATCAGAAGTTATTTTGAAATAAGATTTTATGTACTTTTCATTATAATTCCAAAACAAAGAGGTTAATAATTACTAATAAATCAATATATGTAAATTTAAAAAAAAAAAAAAAAAAAAAATATGTGTATGAAGTCCGATTATTTATTTAAAGTGTAATAAAGGGACTTTTACTCTAACCTAATATTTCAGGTAATATTGTTGATTTAATTGTATAAATATTTGATGTTAATAAACACTAATATTTTAGCAATTGTCTAACTGTCCACTTTATTAAAGAATTGGAGGATCGTATCTCACTTTCAAATGAAATAAGTTTAAATGAAGTGCAGCCAAAAATTTGTATATGTAATTTAATACACATTTACGTACAATGCGTAGAAGGAAGTCATGTGGTGGTCCACATCAGATTTTTTATTTAAAGGTTTTCTGAGCCTTTAAAACAGAAATACTGTAAATGATGCATTATATTATTACAGAATCGGGTGTATTAATCTATTGCTATCCTTCGACAACGTTGTGGTCTGGCTGTACAAGCATGTTATTTCATTGTTGCCGGAGTGTAGTGACGGGAAACTACTGATTGCCTGAGTAGTCTACGGTTGTGGTCAATCTGATCGGCTGTGACTAGATCCATCTCTCGTACTTTTTTCCTCAATTACTCCCTCCTTGGTGCCGGACCTACCTCAATATGAACACAGTTCCAAAGGAGAATTAGGGGAAACTATTCACCAACTTTACTTCCTCTGCCATCTTTGTGCAGATGATGAGACCAATGTCGTGGACACGGCGTCCACGACAGGTCTGTAGTATAATTTCCATGATGTGATCTGAAGTAAGCACACCGAATTCTCTTAAGCATGCTTCCTTATTACAGGAACCAATCGCACACAAACACCGTGCGTTCTGAGGTGTCCTCCTCCCCGCAATCACATTCTGCAGTGGGTCTCAAGATCCGCGCGCACAGATATGCTTTAAAATAATCGTGTCCGGTAATGAACTGGGTCGACTCGTGCCGTAGGCCAGATTATCACCTGAATTTCGAAAAGTACGGGATGTCGATATGTTATTGTGCAACAATATATATGCCTTGATCAGGATGGCATCGGGGAAAGAAAAGAATAATTCTTTCACAGCCAAACCAAATATGTTTATTATTCTTGAAAATAGCAATGCCTGTTTCCGGAGTGACGTTTGGCTCATGTCATGGTTCCAGCAAACTTCTTGTTATGGCAGTTAATAAATATAAGGATATTTTTTAAAGGTTTTTGTAAAAGTAATTTTATTTGAACCCAACTTCAAAAATGTTCATACAATTACGGTTTTACAGCTCAAAAAAACTGTTATCCGTTGTTCGCCACTGTATATTAAATTATCAAGAGTAATGAACTTATCTGCTGATATATTTTTAGTCTTTTAATACTTCCTCATAAGGATATCATAACGAACTATAATATCTCATCTCATGACACTTATTGAAAGAGTTACTCTGAAGTGTACTTTGATTTTGGCTTTAAAATCGGCTAATCTCTTTAAGAGAAAAAATTAGTAATAAATAAATAATAAAGAAGACTTGTTGTCTTTTGGAGAATCCGGATGTAATTATATACATACTAACATAAAATCTGACATGTATATATTGCATCAAGGTCAATCTTTTTAAAAAAATTATGTCAGAATGTGTAGAAAAAATACATGAAATATTCGATTTTCTGATGATAGGGTGTCTGGACAGGAAATTGATATAAACGCTTCTCAATGCTAAGTAATGTCTTAATTGCTTTGAATATTCTTTAAAATTGTGTCCACCCACCTAGTAGAAAAAAACGGTATTACATTTGCCTGAGACGAAGAGTCTGAGGTGTATTCTAAAATATATATTTAAAATCAGAAGTATAATTAAATTATTAAAATTAAATACGACTTGTATAATAATATTTAATTAAAAAAGTAATAAGATTTCTCTTTAATAAAATATTTAATGAAGATAAGTTATTAACAAGGTAATATACATTATTAGAGAAATTTAACGTTTACTTACGAAAATGAACTCTTAATTAGTTAATTTTAAAAATAATAATATATTAGCACGAACGTATATTGAAAACCGTTTAAAAGCGCTATCAACACAAAAGAAAGTAAATAATTCCAACGGTAGATCCAACTGAGAGTAAACATCCTCCCTCAGATTCACAGAGAAAAAATTAATTTTACACATAAGCAGAAAGATTTAATTATATACTATGTAAACAATACAACACATAATGAATGTTTATATACAGGGAATAAAAGAGTTTTTACCAAATAAAAAAAAAAATACGCATAAAAACTTATTTTCAATTTTAATGATAAAATTGCTAAACATCAAGTTCAAGCTTTATTAGTTACTAAGTAGGAGTTCACATTTGTCGCTGTCCAAAAAACAGACATACAAGGTCATCCTGAAACCCATTTTGATGTATGGTATACATCTATGGCGAATGTCAAGTGCAACATTGAGGTTATAAAGATTCTAGAATAAGTTGGCGTGAAACATCACAGAGGCTATGTGGTTTGCAAGGAACGAAGAAATTCATAACTATTTGGAATTGTTTTAGTCCACGAGGAAATCAAGGAAATCAAGCGATTCCATTCGCATTACAAACAACGGCTAGGTAATCATGCGAACTATCTAGTGCTGAGTCTCCTAGACTAGCATTTCAAAACCTTGGGGTCGCTGTGATATGAAATATGAGACGAGAAATCAGCCTACAACTTTACACGTAAACAATAATGAAATCATTTTATAAAGAAAAATCATTTACTATAAAAATTTCATTTACATTTCTAAGTATACATGTAAAGAAATAAATTAATGAGATGGTTGTTTTAATTTCGACTTAAAAGTTTCTCCATACGCGGATCTATGTTAGAAACACACAAAAGCAAATTGTTTACAACTGATAAAAGACGATTTCTATACTTAGTTTTTAGCGCAACCACACACAAAAAACTCTTTTCACAGAGGTAAGATGTGTCGAAACGGATTAATATTTTCAATGCTTCTTTAACTAAATTTCCATACTCACTTCGACGAGCAAGCCAAAATGATCTAAATCTTCAGATGTAAATTATAGTTGTAACGTTTTATCGGCAAACATTTCGATGAACTGGTCGTGAATTTCAACTGTAACTTAGCAGCTGCAATAACGTTTTCACTAAATGGATTCAGTAACCATCTCTTCGAGGAATTATTTTTATATTCCGTGATATATACTTCATCTGAATTATTTTTATGTTCGGACATGAAGCCCTCACAGCGAATATTGTAAAAGCAAACCAAATAAACAAGGAGCACCAGCACATTATACGTCAGGCGATTCAAATTCCTTCACGTATTCAACCTGGGGAAGTTTGAATTACTCATGGGCTGGGACGACATCCCTTAGGGGAAGAAAATATTCTCTATACCTGATGAGGGGCCTAAATTCCTTTCATATCAAATTATGTTATTGTTTTTTTCTTTGCCTTTTTCCTTTAATATAGTTTAATTTTGGACTTTTGTACTTTTTATGAAGTGTCTGTTCAAGTGCATTTATACAAATCAACTATTGTCTTATATATTAGATTTATATCATATTTGAACTACTGTCTTATGCATGTATGATTTATTTATTTTTTTGTTTCCGTAGGGGGAGGAAAAAGCTCTGCCAGCCGCCGTCAGGCCCGCACTGTCAACAGTGCGGGACTCTCGCCCATTAAAAAACCTCCCCTCTTACCGTGCAGAGGCCGGATCAAAGCCAAACACTATGTATAGCCCCTGAATGATCACCCAGGCACTCTACTATCCGAATCTGGATGACCGGAAGGCGTCCCCAGGGGGCGATCGACGAGGAACGACTCCGAGGAGCCCCGTCACCCATCCCTAGAAGCTTGCCCCTCCTTCATCCCCTTTCTTCATTGGCCTTCTTTCCTATCATTAATGTGTCGCAGTCCAGAAACATTCCCATTTGTCGCTATTTCTGATCATCACCTTGATTATATTGTTGGCCTTTCCACACTCTGATCCTCGAGCACTACTCTTTAGTCGCGCCATCTTTCTTTCTTTTTCCTGTTTAGCCTCCGGGAATTACCGTTCAGGTATTACTTCAGAGGATGTGTGAATGTAAATGAAGTGTAGTCTTGTACAGTCTCAGTTCGACCATTCCTGAGACGTGTGGTTAATTGAAACCCAACCACCGTAGAACATCGGTATCCACGATATAGTATTTAAATCCCTTTAAAATATAACTGACTTTACTAGGACTTGAACGTTGGAACTCTCGATTTCCAAATCAGCTGATTTGGGAAGACGCGTTCACCACTAGACCAACCCGATGGGTTTAAGTCGCGCCATCTAGGGCAAAAGAACACCAAATGCTCTGCTGTATCCAGTCCGCCGCAATCATGACAGGTCTGGTATGGCATCTGCCCATCCTGTACATATAGTTCCGGGAACATCCATGTCTGCAGGGTGTATGGATTGATTGCTCCAACAAATAACATCTTTCAAATAACCCCACAGAAAGAATTCTAACTTGTCAGATCAGGGATCTTGGTAGCCACAATCCTTTAGAAATTATTCTTCCATTGAAAATATTCTGTAGCATCTCCCTAATAGAGCGAGCTGTACGGCAAGTGGAGCGATGTCCTGTTGCAACCAGCAGTCACGCCCACCTCTTGCAGTAACCCTATGAAATGCTGAATAATGTTTTGATAGAAGGTAGCATCTAAAGTTTTTTTTTTCAAAAAACAAAGGTCTTATCATTCATTGCTTGAATTTGCACACCGTACGCCTACTTTTTGTGGATGTAGAGGACATTAAAAAAAACTACTAACATACCCACCAAGGTGAAACCACGCTTCATCTGTGAAACACAGGATCTAAAATGCCAATGTTGCCTCGAATGAAGTTCTTGAACTTGAAAGTAGTGAAACCTTTTGGCATATAATCAGCAATACTTAGCTCACTGTAAACCTAGATTCGATAAGGATAACATTTCACCATTCTCCTCCCGCTAGTGTGGGCTGAAACTACTGAAATATTATTTTTCCGGCTTGGTCTCCGCAAAGATTTATGAAGAAATCTTGTAAATGCCGAGTTAATGAACTGACCAGTGGTCAGTTCTAATGACGCAGGTCTACCACCGGAACTCATCGGGTTGGTCTACTGGTGAAAGTGTCTTCCCAAATCTACTGATTTTGAAATCGAGAATTCCAGCGTTCAAGTCCTAGTAAAGGGAGATACTTTTATACGGTATTGAATACTAGACAGTGGATACTGGTGTTTTTTTGATGGTTGGGTTTCAATTAACCACACATCTCAGGAATGGTCGAACTGAGACTGTAAAATATTACACTTCATTTACACTCACACATATATATCCTCCTCATTCATCCTCTGAAGTAATACCTGAACTGTAATTCCCGGAGGCTAAACAGGAAAAAAAAGGTCTAACACCGAACCTGTTTCCCTGTTGTAATATCTGAACAGTACTTTTCACTGTTGCTCCCTTTTCAATTTTCTCCTTGAACTTTCGCCGATACACATGAGATTTCCTCTCTAATTACGTTTCCATCACGAATACAGTCCTTCGACAGTTAAAAAATTTAATAAACAAGAACACACGATTACGCAATCTTGATCAAAAGCCAACGGTCGATACAGATTGGCAATACTCAAATGTTCATTCAATAAAAAGTCCCTCCCCCCCGCACACCACCACCAGTCGTGCCAACATCTTCTACATTATTTTACCCACTTCACATATATATATATATGCATTTTAACAAAAATATGCATTTAGCATAAACTATTAAGTGATGGGACCTCTTTTAAGTTAAACACTATATATATATATATATATCTACCTACATATATATATATGTGTGTATATAATGTTTTTACGTTTTGTAAGTTCAGTATGAGCTAGCTAGCTATCTAAAAATAATTCCAAAAGCACATTGAACTTATTTTAATTTAATTCTAATTAATTAATACTTAATTCAAATCACAAAATAATCTTAAGTGCTTCTAAAAGTAACTGAGAATTATGGCTTTGAAAAATAAATAGTTATTCATGTAATGGAGTTCAGGAACGGAAGACTACTATAATAAAATAATAGTCAATTTGAATTAACAAATCGTGTATTTGTAAATATATAAATTATGACATTAATAATTAATTAATAAAATATAAGATTTTTTGAATAGGTAAATGAACAAATACAGTCCGCAAAGATCATGAAATTAACCTTGATAAAGTCTCACCTATCCAATCAAGGACACACTATAAAAAAATTTCCATCATCTCTATTTTTAAAACTAAAATAAAAAATTAACTAACTAACCCATGTTCTAAGCTGTCATGTCATTCAAAGTACCCGAGTACAATAATAATTATAGAGTATTGTTAGTTAATCATCATGACTTACCCAGATTATAAATAGTTATATAATACAATATTTTATTACATTTTTTTTTTTATTAATACAAATGTTACAGCTAAAATCTTTTTAATTAAATAACACAAAATAATTTAAACTGAACTCGATCGATTTTATTGAAAATCAAGATATTAAACCGAGAAATGATAAATAATAAAATCTACTTAAATTTTATTACAAGATTAAACCACTGAAGGGTATAAATGTAATTTAAATCTACAAACCTGCACAGCAGCTGATATAACAGCTGCTTTACAACAAATATAAACTTATTTCTTATTTATTAAATCCACGTTTATAGAAAAATAATAAACTTCACGTTTTATGAATAGTTATTTAATAGAAACTATATAATCCTCAAATTTTAATTTCATAAATATTCAGTTGAACAGAATATATTTAAACTAATTGGCAAATCAATTTACTTAGTCTTTATATAAATTAATATAAATAAATATTTTATTCAGATCAAAACATAACCGAAAATTATATGATCATTTCAAGGATGGAAAAGTGTGTGCCACACAAAGGTTTGAAAAAATAAATCGAAGGTAAGAGTAACATTACAGAATTATTAGTAAAATACGAGAGAGAAATGGTTAAAGTTCATTACTATAAAATACAATAAAAATTTTGTGCGTAATGTTTTTACACATTAAAATAAGTAATCCAACATTTTTTTTTTAAGCATAATAAAAAACTGGATTTTTTCAATGAAATGTAAGATTTCTCTTGGTTTTCATCCTACTATTCGGCTTTTGGTTTGGAGAGTGAAAAGGTTATATTACAAGGGCCGTTCAGAAATTTCTCGGTCTAACACAGAAATGGCAAGAGTAAGTTTCAGCCGCGTGGATTGTTGCTTAGTTTGAAGCGATCGAGTAAAGCAAAACAGGTTTTGACATTTTCCGAAAAATTGGACAAAACTGAAAGGTGGGTTTACGAATCGTCCCGCTAGGTAGCAGTACTTAACGGCGCCTTTCAAGTTACAAATGATCTCGTACAAAAACTTGATGATGTTTGAAATGATAAAATTTAAAAGAAAACATACTACAGCTTGTTTTAATAGTAAATACTGTTACATAAATGAAAGTACTGAAGATTAACCAATTTTTTTAATTCCCATCACTTCATTAAAATAAAAAAAAATTATTACTTTACAAGAGATTATAGCTGCGAATAAAACACAAAAAAACACGAACAGTAGGAAAGTGTTGCAAATGTAACAACATTTGTAAAAAGATTTGTTACATAAAACAAAAATAAATGCGACTGGTAAAATTTTTATTCTACAGTTAGAACTAATTGATAAAGAAATAAAAAAAAATCTTATTTAATATCATAAAAAGTGTGTCAACGGATACGATAAAAATATTACTTCACGGATTTTCGATTCATGAAGGTCATTCATCATACTAGTTTTATTAAAAAAGGAAAATGTGGTATGAAGCGAATGATAGGACTATCAACAAAAAAAAATTTGGCCGAGAAATACAAAAAATGTATTTGTTTGTTCTAGAAAGACAATAAATTTTAATAAAAAATCCATAAGATAACATTCAGTAATATAAAAAAAAGAATACGCTCACAAAACACAGTGATATCCAAAAAAAATTACAATCAAATTGTAAACCGTACGGTAGAGTCTCGCAAAAACTAAAATTTCTTTAATATAAATAAAACTGTTTTTAACAAAATGATACTAATATCAAAAACAGTAAGACATTACACTTCTATTATCAAAATCTGTTAATTTAGAATTTTATTTAAAAAAAAAATACACTTAATTATATATAATAAACAATAGATACACAATAATAGATAATAAACAATGTTTAAGCGTTCCATATAATAAGCAAAAAACAGAGAAATTTGTTACAAAACTCTTACCGGTCCAAATTCATTTATTAATCAAGGAATAAGAAAAAAGAATTGTATTATTTTTGTAAATGTGATATGTATTACATATAAATGAAATGAGGCCGGTAAGAGTATTGTAACAATTTTTTCTATTTTTTGCTTATTATATGGAACGCACAAACAATGTTTATTATCTATTATTGTATATCTATTGTCTATTACATATATTTAACATGAACTTTTTTTTTTTTTTAATTCTAAATTAATAACAAATTTTGATAGAAATGTAGTGTCTTACCTTTTATGATTTACTATTACACGCCAGAGACTGAAAAGCAACCCAAACAATGGGTGGAAGTAGGTGAAAATGCGCCAAAAAAAGTGAAAACGATTCCAGTCAGAGAAAAGGTCATGTCTACTATTTTTTTGAATTACCATAGTGTAGTGCTCATAAACTACCAGGAACATCACCAAGGAGTATGACCTTTTACTACTGGACCGATTTTAGGATGCTATTCAGGTTAGACGTCTACACCTGGATAAAAAGAAAGTGGTCTTTCACCTACCACGTACACCTGCACAAACGTCTCGGTTTGTTGCTGTTAAACTCCACGACCTAGGCTCCGCAGTGCTGCTATTCGCGTCTTATTCGATGCATTTAGCTTCCAACAATTACTTCATCTTTCCAAACCTTTAGAAATGGCAAGCTGTACGAATATTCGCTTCAAATTATGAGATCAAGTTAAGAAATGCGCTAATCTTACAGAGCTGGACAAATCCTGTTATACTGAGGATAAATAAATTGTTGGATTACCTCTGAACTAAATGCATCTTACTGCAAGGTGACTACATGAAAAATAAAAATAAAATTACCGAATTACTTTCGTATTCCATTTTTTAATTGACTTTTTTTATTTTTATAAATATATATATTTTATAAAAACCGATAGAATTTTTTTTCTTAAGAATTATTATTTTTTAATTTTTCTACGTGATCATGGAAAAAATGTATGGCTCAATGCGGGAATATTAGTTACTAATCATACTGGAAAGGATATCAAAATTTATGTACAAATAGTTCGCTAAAACAATACACCTTGCTTGTTATGATTGATAGATCAAAATGATGATCTGTAGATCATTTTTTTTTATTTTCTGGTTGTAGATCGTTTGGATCTACAACGAAAAGTGAAATAAAATAAAATGCAAAGAACAGATTTTTTTTGATTTTTAAATGATTGTGGAAGGTACAGACGATGTCAAAATTAAATTGATTATAAATTATAAGCAGCAATATTTAACTGCCGATTGTCAGAGAAATACTTCTACCGCATATAAAGTGCCCATACTGTCCATAAAGGGATGCGCAATAGCCAAAGACACAGCAGGAATGATGGTGTGACCGCACATTCCAATTGATCAGCAGTGGTGGTTCCACGCAGCACTAAAATGTTCACTTTACTGCTGTTATATTTCATCCTTTTCAAAGGGGATAGCAACCAAAGCATTTTCCCGAAAAATGATAAATTTTACGCAGTTTTCACCCTACTGTAGTTGCTCATTTTCCTTAGTAATTGGCAAACATTAGATATATATTAATCAAAGTGATAGTAATAATGATTTCAGTAGTGTTGTAGAAAAATGAATTTTCTTCACCGAAAGTGCGGTTAAAAATATGATCAGTTTACTCTTTAAACTGTTAACTTTCAAATTAAAAAGACAAGAACTACACTGGAAAACATTACGATGGGATATTTTTTTGAAAATTGTTAGACATACGTAGTTTTGCTTAGTACCAAGGAATCATAAAAAAATTAATAAAAAAATAACCTATTTGGCGCCGTATATGCGTCACAGATGAACAAATAGAATAAATGCCAGAAAGTCGAACCTACACAGGACCTTACTTTTTACGGAATAACATTTTACTTACTTGTTAATTTCTACTACAATAATTTGATTTGGTTTTTTTTATATATTTAACTTCACTAATTCCCCATTTTCTACTGATGATTATTTAAAAATCAAAATGCGCGTCTAGTTTTAGATTTGGTTTTAAACAGCCTTTGGTGTTTTTCCTTTTTCATAATAATTTTGCTAAAAATTTATGTAAAATTTGTTATTTTATATATATATATATATATCTATAGTATATTATGTTTTTTACCATTAACAGTATAATTTCTTTACTGTATAATAGTTTTGCATACAATTTACGTTAATAGAGTAGTCCAGCATTATAGCTTAAATATTAATTCCATATTTAAAAAAAAATTACCGTAAAAAAATAAATAAAACTGACTAAAAACTCAATAATATTATTAATAAATAAATAATATAGTTTACACTTTTTTAAAATCAGCTCAAATAAAACACCTTACTCTTACATAAACATCTGAGAAAAATTGAAAAAAAATATTTTTTAAATATTTCTTAATGTAACTTTTTGTCAGAAGCTGTTTTGTTTGATTTTTATTCAAGATTATATTATAATAAATATCTTAGTTTTATTTTTTCTAAAAATATGGACAGATATAAAAAAATTCTGCTATTCCTTAAAAGCAATTTGGAAATAAACGCAAAGGTATGAGACGTGTTTGATAAAAATAGGAAAGAAATACAGACAGAATGTGCAATGAGACAGCTGCTATACGTGAGCTTACACTCTTTGAAATGCGTGTCTGTATATATATATATATATATATATATATACAACACATATATACATACATACACACGCGCGCGCATATATATATATATATATATGTGTGTGTGTGTGTGTGTAGATTGTAAAACTTTTTTACAAGTACTCAATTCTTTAGACAAACTTAAAAATACATAATAAAATACTTTAACAAAAAATTATATCTTGCTCCACTCTTAAAACCAAAAAACAAAAATATCGGAAAAAACAGAACATTGCCAATGTAGACATGTAAATAACGTGCGAAAAAATCAATTAAAATATATAAGAATAAACTTACTTAGGATTGGTAAAAACAACAAATCGATAAATGCCTATTTAAAAAAGAATAAAGCTAGAACAAAGATTAAACAAACTATTTAAAAATACAGGTAAAATTCCTTTTTGAAATCGATTAAAAATGGTTTCGTTGAACAAATGTAAGGCCATAGGATTACACACATTGTAATATACAATCGATCTTCTTGGCGGCGAGTGATAATACGTCAGCCTCTTACCCGGAAGTTCTTGGGTTCGAATAACGGTCAAGCACGACACTATTCATATGCTAAAAATAAACCTAACAATATACAGAATTATCTAAATGGTACAAAATGCATTATCAGTAGCTTTTATAAATTAAAAAATAAAAAAATAAATCACCAAAAAAAATAGGATCTGTAAGAGCAGCGTAATTATTTAAAAAGTGCAACAGCTTTGAATAACTGTAAAAAGTTCGCGGGCATAATTATTATGTAAATAATCATTATTAAATAGATCGAAAAACTAATTACATTATTTTTTACATTTCTGATAGTACAGTAAAAAATGAATAAACATATCCAACGAGGAAATTTGTTAACACTGATAAGCAGTAATTAGAAAACTTACTGCATTAATACTCTACGATAAAACTACCTTATCAAAAAAAAAAAAAAGAAGAATAACTAAAATATAAATATTTTCATAACTGTAGATAAATTAAGAAAAAAAAAATAGTTCACAAGGAAAAACTTTTAATGAATACGAAATTCATCCTATAGTTGAATAAATAAATTATCAACAAAATAATTTAATGTATTTACATAAGAAAAATGATTCGACAGATAAAAAGTAAATCAAATTAAAAGAAAGTAAATGAATAGATAAATAAAAAGATCTAAGGTCAAGGGCAAAAGTACCAGTCCTTCATATGACTGAATTACTCACGTAACTGGGCAGGCTACTTAGAAATAACAAATAATTAACCATTCAATTGTAGTGTAAACACAAAAACGAAACGATAAAAAATTATGTATTTACTCATAGAACCATAGGACAAATTATTTACCTTTCAGATCGAAATAATGAACCTTATTACCTTCCATACACAATGAGATCCATACAATAAAATTTACTTTCTTTAATTAAGTTTTATTGCTTACAGTTTTATAGATATGCATAAAAAATTAAACCACACGTACAATACCAAATAAAGCAAGATATATGTGAATTTTCGTGGTTATAAAGATAAAATTTATTACCTACAGCACTAAAGTTCAAAACAGTATAATGAACTTACTAATGTCGTCAGATAATTAAAATTATAACCCAATAAAATGTTTAATATTTTATACAAAAGTGGGCTGAAATACAAAGAAAAGATATAGTCTACCTCGTCGCTTTAAAACTTGGATGTAGAAAAGGTAACACAAGAATTAAATGAACATTTTCGATGGCATAACTATTCAAAAGGAAAAAATATTAACATCACATTGTTTCTTCAGCAGAAACTAAAAATCAAAAATAACAATTTTAAATGAAATGAATTTACTGCTAGAGAATTAATTCGTTTAAAAATTAACATTTTAAATATTTTATAAGTAAAATAAGTTTAAAGCGAAAAAATGAAAAAAATATTGCCAAAATACTAGTCAAAAAATAAAATGAAAAATGAATTTGAACACGATTTAGAGAAGACCCATACGGAAGGAAAAAATATAAGAAGCAATTTAAAAACTACTATTTTATAAAATTATATTTTATTCTTACCTTACCGGAACTAAAAATACAGTTAAGAAAATAAATTACAATAACTTAATTACAAACGAATAAGAAAATAATAAATAATGGATATATATTAAATATATCATGCCGAACAAAATAAATTACTACAACACGAAAATAATTCCGTGATTCTTCTTTAATAAGACGTCGAAGAGAAAGTAAGGTCAAATCACTAAAATTAGTCACTTGTTTTCTTCTTCGTACAAACAATTCATTCACGCATGAACGTAGAATATGAAATTAAATTATAAACATACGATACAACAATAAAGAAAATCTAATATACAAAATGATGGAACTCTAGAAGCGTAACGAAGTATTTTACTATGTATAATAATGTTTGTAGACAGAAAAAAAATGCTCTCATTCAACTTCTAAGTAATTATTTATTTATATTATACGAACTAAATATACAGGTAATATTAATAATAACGAAGATTCTGCTTTCTTGATAGAAGAGGTCTACATAAAAAAAAAAATATGACTGACTGTTATCCGAGAAATATATGCTGTATTGTTTTTAAATTTCGTTAATTTAAAAACTCATATATTTTAGAGAAATATTAACGACCGAGGGTTCAGCATAGAATAATATACGATAGGCTTACACGTTTTCTAATTTAGAGATTCAAATCTAAGTATAATAACAATTGTTACGTGACGGAATAATTACAGCGCGCACAACTGGAATGTGTGTTCATTTAGAACTATATATTTATAGATAAAGATACGATACAATATCAGCATACTGCCAAAGAAATTATCTACTAATTTATCGACGAGTTAAATTACCACACAATTTTTAAAAAAATTGAAGATTTTAGAAAAAATTAATAATTTAGAAAGGAGAGGCTAAATTAGAGAGAGAGAGAGAGATAACAATTAATAGCAGATTGAGGATATTAGAAAATTTATCGATGAATATAGAAACGATAAATTTGAGTTCTTGTAAAGGCAGTTTTTATGGATAAGGCTTTTATATGGATTTGAATGCTAGACCGGTGATATGTGATAGTTAGGTTTCAATTAAACAAAAATTTGAGAATTAGTCGACCTGAGTATGTTCCAGACTATATGTATACCGGTAACTAATACCGGTATACATATACCGGTAACTAACTAGTAACCGGTATACTAGTAACTAATTGGAGGAAACAACAGAAAAAGACAAATTCGTAAACTTTGTGAGGAGAAGAAATTGTACTGATTCTTTAGAAATATAATTAATAACAAGTTCGCAACAGCAAAAGAAGACTGGAAAGATGATAAGCTGTGAATAGAGAAATAAATGATTACTAAGAAGCGTATTTGTGGCATCCACCAAAAATTCCGAGACAAGACTTACGAAGAGAAATACTTTATTTATCTCTGGTTGATATTTTTTCATATTCTTCATCGCTTCTACTACTTCTCTCACAACTAAAAAGGTTAAACAAATACTTTACTTGAAGTGTGTCAAGAATTTTTCTAAGATCTATAATGGATTGTCTGTAAGAGGATCCTATACGGTAGGAACTTCATCTTGGGTTAGAAATACAAATACCTAGAGACCAATCCTGACGGGTATGGAAGATTTATTATAGCGAAATTTGTACTGATACAGCAAAAAAAAAACCTATGCATTCGTAAGCTTTAAAGCAAGGAGCAATGTCATGATGGATCATCTAATTGTCCTGTGAATTACAGTTCAAAAATAGTTCGCACCGAAGGGAAAACAATGAATTTCTTCAACGTGGAAACCACCGCTTAGCCTCTTGATCAACTTCTAAACCCAACATGTCAGATTGATGATCCTCACATGCGGTTCAGGTCGTTTTAAATTTGATGACGGAGGTCCGGATAAATTTCAACACGCTACTTCTTCTTTACGGGATATTAGAATACGGTAATTTTCTAAAAACGGTACATATTTAAAACAAAATTGTAAATTGCATGTTATCGCACTTTGTGCGACAGGAACTTTAGGGGAAATGAAAACCAAAATATATTATCAGTAATACGGTAACCAACTGTTAAGAGGAGAAAAAATAATTAACAGGCGATAGAAATACATCCAGACCTTTACGGATGGACATAATTGAAAATAAATTTATTTAACAGTTGTTTTTTATAAACGGTTAATGCACGGCTTACGCATGGGAATACGATATGAAATATTAAATTTTCTGTAACGTAAGAGAAACTCAAAGCCATAGCGCGAATCGAAATCAAAACCTTTTGGATGAATGATAAAAACAATATCACTACGCCAAGGAAACCAGCATGTTGATCCATTAAAACATAAAATATCTATTGTGAAAAAATGACTGATTACAAAATAAAATCGGTTCAGAAATACTCAGATTAAATAAGAATTGATAAATAATTAAGCAGTTAACAGGAAATGGTTTTAAGATTTTGTTTACTTTTACAATAACATCAAACATTTTTTTAACGAAGTTTTTTAGTTTTCTTCAGTTTTTTAAGAAAATTTAAGAGAATGAAATATAAATTATAAGTTAACAGATTGGTATTAAAAAATAAAATAACTCCACTACACATGATATTTTACATTTTACTACGAAGAATTATTATAAAGCTTCTGATATAAGAAATTATATAACGCGAAGAATATAAGTGACTTATCTAACTATAAAAATAAAGTTAACTATATTTTATAAGCTATTAAACAGAAAAGAAAGCTTTATATCGATCTTCATAAGCTGCCTGTTATTGAATTAATTACTAACATGGTGTTAAATGGCTTTAAATACTCTTTCAAACAAAAGGATTCGTATGCATTTTAGAATAATATTTATATTGAAATTAACGCAATTCAAGATAAAATTATTGGATATTGTAATTAAATTTTTATGATCTTTGTAATTGCTTAGTGTAATGTGCTTATAAAGATAACAAGAATAAAAATAGTTTACAATCTGTCACGATAATAAATAAAGCGTCATTATTACGGTAATTTATTTTCATTACGTTTTGATAATTAACACAAAAATAAAAATCACGAGATTTAAAAATAATCTACATACAAATCGTTGATTAGAATTCAGAACAAATGACTTCACGGTAAATAATTTTTTCTACTTATAGATATGAAAAAAATTAATACTAAACATTTATATTAAAAAGCTTTAAATTCTTCAAACATTATGAACTTTTCAAACACAATTTATTTACTTCAACTTATATATGTAAGGAAGGAACCTTAGCCAAATTCAATCGTTGTAATTTGAATAATTAGTTCGACAATACTTCATTCAAGTCCTAGTAAAGGCACTTACTTTTATACGGATTTGAATACTAGATCGTAGATACCGGTGTACTTTGGTGGTTGGCTTTCAATTAACCACACTTCTCAGGAATGGTTGACTTGAAAGTGTACAAGATTACACTTCATCTACACTCATAAATATCAACCTCATTCATCCTTTGAAGTAATATCTGAAAGGTAATTCCCGAAGGCTAAACAGGATAAAGTAAGAAACGTTCGACAATACTTAACCTAACCGATTCATGTAAGCATGTATTCAAATTACAAATATATTTATATGGTAATAAAAAAATTACAAAAATATATTTGATTACATATAACAAATTATTTTTTAAAATAGCTTTTATTGAACTAATATTAATATAAACATTAATAAAAAAAGAAAACTAACTAGAAAAACCATCTAAAAAGTAAAAATAAAAATTAAATCAAATTGAGAATTTTAAACAAAAAAATATAATATATTAACAAATATAAAAATGCACTGAAAAGTAAAAAATAAATTATATAAATATCTAGTAAATAACCAATAAATAAATGTAATATTAGAATTTATACTGACGGTTCTAAAACCGAACATGGTGTTGGATGCTCAATATATGTAAATGGAGAAGCCCACTATTGGAAACTGCCAGATGTGGCCGGTGTCTACACGGCAGAACTCACTGCAATTCAGCAAGCTCTTCGCTACACTGAACACTACTGCGAAGAGAGAGTGTTAATATGTTCCGATTCTTTAAGTGCACTTATCGCAATTCGGAACAAGAACATTAAGGATGTCCTAATTGCAAACATCCTGTCCATTTTATAAGTTCTAAAACAACGAGGACAGCGATGCGTATTTGTATGGACTCCGGGGCATGCTGGTATTACAGGTAATGAAATCGCAGACGAAGCTGCCAGAAAGGCAATAGTCTGCGATGATTTGGATGCATTTCCTGTAAGAGTGGCAGATGTTAAAAACCGTCTAACAAACATAGTAAAAAACAAGTGGAATGCTGAATGGAGGAGATTAAATACAAAATTAAACTCAGTAAAAACTTCTCCTTATAAATGGAAAAGCGACTTTAAGTTGACTCGCCGTGAACAAGTAGCGGTGACCAGACTTAGAATCGGTCACACGCGATTAACAAATTTATATTTGTTAACCGGCGAAGTGAGACCAATGTGCGGTGTTTGTAATAAAACACTGACAATCAAGCATCTAATAGAAGAGTGTACCATATATGAGGACCTCAGAAAGAGGTCCTCATATAAATGGATAATGGAAATGAAGAAAATATAGTTGCATTTTTACACGCCAGTGGACTTCTTAAAAGTCTATAAAATGAAAGTTTAAAGCTGTGATAAAAGAATCTCTAAGCGGTAGTTTTATATATATATAATGAAAGAAATGGTATTGATAAGTTGAAATTTTAATTTCATGGTCTTTTGAGAACCTTATCACAAATTTTAATATTGGGGCCCTTTACACCCCGTAAGTGTTTGTGATTGTCCTTGTCTTTTTATGTCTTAATGTTTATTGTAAAGTTTGTGTTTTTAAATAAAATGTAAGGGCCCTTTACACCCTTACATATGACGATACTGATGGAGATAATAATTTCTTTTAAAGAATGTGACGTGGGCTAATGACCTTAGCAGTCGATGCCCATAAAAATTCAGAAAAAAAAAATCATAATATTAAATTTTTAATATTAAAAGTAATGAAAATATTTAGTTAAATAAAAGCGTGGCGCAGTTTTTATAATTTATTTAAAACAACACAACTTTTATTTTTACAACAATTAATCTTCATTTTCATTTTCATTTTCATTTTCAATAACGACGCGAGGAGGCGGAAAGGTCTGCTGGAACCTCTCCTGTTGAAACTGACTAGCTAAAAGTAACAATCTGGGAAAATGCACCACTCGCTTTCTTTGTACGTGTTTTCACATAGTTGAAGTTAATCTTCGAATTCTGCTTGTAATCTAAGCTAAACAGAACGCACTTTTCCGCTAAAAGTTTCATTTTAATTAATTATGAATTTTTATTTAATGAATTCATAATTACGATTACAATTATAATAATGTTAATAATTAATAATTTTTCAGATCACCGTCAAAATGTAATAACTTTGTGCAAGATTTCTAAATTTAATTTTTATTTTTAATCTTATTAACCGTTAAAGGTCATCTCGGTGCAAATTTTAACCATCAAAGAATTAAAACTTGACTTATTTTATTACAGATAAATAAAATATATACATATATATTAAACAACCTCATTAAACAAAAAATATATTTTAAAATACAGCAAATGTCTACAAATACTTATTCGAAAACATTGTTATAAAAACCGGGCCACGCATTTATTTAAGTAAATATTTTCATTACAATGCATTTTTAAATTTCTTAATATATTATATTTTTTTGTTTAAAATTCTCAATTTGATTTAATTCTTATTTTTCTACTTTTTAGAGGGGTTTTCTAATTTGTTTCCTTTTTTTATTAATGTTAATATTAATATTAGATTTGATTATTCCTAAAGCGAGTTAAATAAAAGCTTTTAATAAAAGAAGAAAATTGTACTAAAAATAAAATGTAGTTTTTAAAATCTTAATTAAATTTAAACTTTTTGATGACGGTTCCAAATTAAGAGCAATATAACCAGTTATCGAACAACTTCTGAATTTAGTCTCAACTTAAAATAAAATAGTTAAAAATTAAGGAAAATGAAAAAGAATGTAATAAAAATATAAAAGAATTTAAGAAAATTAAAACTTAAAAAAAAATATTTTTAACAATGTTTTTTGTTCTTATTGGTATTTTATTTTATCTTTTTTTTTTGTCAAAATATGGTTGGGTTGGGCTATCATAAAAAATTCATGAGAAATTCAAAATAAAAAATAAAAAACTTACCTATATATATGTAGTCTAAGGCTATGTTAAATGAAGGAATATGTATTATTTATTTAGATTACGATTTCAAACAAACTTTCTTAATTTTAGTTAGTTAACTTAGAAACACAGAGCGTTCGGAAAGTTGCTAAGCACTAGAATTATGGCAGGTGTAATAACTAAACTTTCTTAATTATTACTTTGTATTTTTATCTGATTATTTTATAGAAACGATTATAATAACTGGAATAGTTTATATAAAAGATGCTGAGAATGACCTCATCCAATATAAATACCTCCTCCATCATAGAAACTGCACAAGTTTCAATTTGTTTTCCAACACTTTAACCGGCTGAGGTACTGAAATATCTCGTACGTATGCCGTCATTGCGGGTATTAGTTCGTCAATCGTGCGTGGTCTGTTGCGATAAACTGTTTTTTTTGCTGCCATCCATAGAAAGTAATTTGGGGGAGTCGGATCAGGCGATCGTGCAAGTCACAACAAAAACCCCTCGAAACGATTCGTTCACCAAAGACATTTCATAAAAATGTCATTGACTTTATTAGCTGTGTACGTTGTGGCGTCATCCTACTGAAATCAACCTTGTCTGTTTTCCACTTCTGTTAACTGAGTAATGAAGTTTGTTAAAATTCCAATAATGATCATATTAACTGTATTTCCGAAAAAGATTGGACCCACAAAACGCGTTCACATCGACCCAGACTCCATTTTTTCATTCCTCTAAAGACTATTTGTAATTCATGGAGGTAAGTTGTCGAGTACATTCGCGCATTTAAAGAATTAATATTCTCTATAATGATAAAGACGATTTAGGAAGGAAAGAATTTGTTCAGATAAAATTATTAACCTTAAAAATATAATCAGAACAAGAAATGCCCAACCACATTAAACATTTATTGACTTTAAAAAAGCACATGACCCTATAGACAGGGTATGCTTAATTGAAACCCTGGAAGAATTTCGAATTGACAGGAAAACTAGAGAAATCCTAAAAAAAATTACGAACTGTAAATCCAGAGTGAAATTTCAAGGTAAACTCTCCCAACCGTTTGAAATCAACAGGTTTTGAGAAAAGGTGAATTCTAGAAAAAATAATACCTTGGGAGAATACAAACAAAACAAAATCAAAGGAATTTCTTTCGGCGGCTCAATAACGATACACGTATTAGCTTTTGCAAATGATATTGCTCTTCTATCCACAATCATAAAAGATACGACTAAACAAGCAGAAAGCCTAGCAAAACATGCAGCTAAATTCGGTCTACAGATATTGAAAGAGAAAACTAAATTCATGTACAACCAATATACAGAAAGTAACACATTAAACACAAACATAGGAAATACAGAAAGAGTAAAAGATTCTAAATATCTAGGAGAGACAATAACGGACATTGGAACATAGAAGGAAGCGATTAAAATAAGTAAAATAAAGAGGGCACAAATCTTAAAAGAGAAACTATACAACTAAATGTACATCTCTAGAAACGCAAAAGTGAGACACAACAGTACAGTGACAAGAAAAGAACTACAATACGGAGAAGAAACAGTCTCCCTTAAAAACAAGGAACTGTTAAAGAAAGAAAGAGTGATCCTAAGGAAGGATTCTAGAGGGAAACAAGAAACGTGGTGACAAATGGGATAAAATAAATAATGAAAAGATCCATCAAAATATTAAATCAATAACAGCAGAAATAATAAAAAGAAGGGTAATGTTCTTTGGACAATTCATAAGAATGAAAGACAGTAGACTCGCCAAAAAACTCTTTACAATTATTCCCCAAAGAAAATCTCTCGACTTTTGGTTAGAAGAGATCAAGAATTAACCGAACTTGTACTTTCAGAAATAGATGCGCTAAATAAAAGCAAGTACAAGAAAATAATAACTGAATTTATGAAATTTCAGGAGCCTAAGAAAACAAAAACAAAAAGAAACTAAAAGCCGAACATCTGGCAAAATGGCAGAAGAACAGCGTTAGAAAAGAAGAAAAATATGAAAAAAAAATTAAATTTTTGCGCGGTCCCCAGTAGGCCCAGTCGCACTTAATAATAACAATAATATTTGAATAAGAATCGAACTGAGGACATCTTTTTTTATTGAAATCGTTTGAAACTAGAATCGGCGGGAAGAAAACAGGGTGTATAGTTTTGTAGCAGTATAATATTTTTATATCACGAAAGAGTTGTATAATATCTATATAAAAAGAACTTTTAAGGTGTAATGTTACAAGGAAATTGTGAAAATTTGCATATGAGCAAAAATTATTTTCCTCCGATAGGCAACTTTTTTCGTTGAGGGTGTAACTGTGTATTTTATTTGAAATTCTACGGACGCCTCGTTCACAGATCAAGTCGCCATTTCGAGTAGTAAAATTAATATTATTTATTTTAATTTTATTAAGATTAGTAAGATAAGTGTGAAAAATTACTTTTTACATTTCTTTTGGTTTGCCTATATAAATTTCCTTTTAAATCGTAATATACTAAAATTTTAATATATGTTAACAATGTTATTTGTTTTTTATTTTAATATTTTATTAACATTTTACTTTACAATACCATATACAAACTAGGAACACATTCTGATACTCATAAATTCTACGATCCTCCAAATCATCCAAAAAAAAACAGCATTTTTTTCACGATTTATTTTTCATATAAGCTCAAAGAATGTGATATAAAATTATTTAGCAAAAGAAAAACGGTTAAGTTAACTGGAATACGTGCTTAATACTCTTCCCCCCCCCCCCCGCAACGATTTAAGAGGGAGGTGCTACCACCTTGACTTGATGACCGTTTTTTTAGCTGTTTAGCATCCGGAAATCACGGTCAGGTATTACTTCAAAGGACGATGAATGAGTATAAGGGAAGTGTAGTCTTATCCAGTCTCAGATCGATCATTTCTAAGACGTATGGTTAATTGAACTCCAACCACCAAAGAACACCGGTATCCATCACGATCTAGTACTCAAATCTGTATAAAACTACCTTTAATAGAATTTGAGCGGTGGAACTGTCAACTTCGAAATGTGCTGATTTGCGAAGACTCGTTTACCACTAGGCCAACCCGGTGCGTAATATTGTTACACTTATCTCAATATTGCAAATTCTGTTCAGGAAAAACTTACAGACTAAATATCGACCAGCTTTTCTTTAACTTCATTATTAATACTTGTATAATCTATTCATTATTTAGATATGAAATAAACAAACTGCAAGTGTGGTAGTGTGTGTATACACAACACACTATTGTACGCGCCGAGCTGTTGTAACTACATCGTTGTTTGTCACTGACTTCATTTTCATTAAATTATCATTAACATTAAACATTAGATCACGAACTTCTAACAAATACTTTTTTTATACTTATCTTTCAGCAAACTCAATCAGGTACGTTGAAATATTATAAATGTTCTTCAAAACATAAAAATAGCTTTCTTTTTAGTCGCTTCAAAAATTAAAGTCATTAGCAATTATCAGTGCAATAGTGTAATGTAACTGTACCGGTAAATTTGTAGTCTTAAACTCAGGTCGACTACTGAGACGTGTGGTTAATTGAAATCCAACCACCAAAGAATACCGGTATCCATGATCTAGTAATCAAATCCGTATAAAATTACCTGCCTTTAATAGGATTTGAACGTTGGAATTCTCGACTTCGAAATCAGCTGATGTGCGAAGACGCGTTCACCAGTAGATAAGCCCAGTGGGTTTCCTTGATGACCTGCTTTAATGTATCATTATCACCTAATTCAACTTTATTGTATATGTTTACGTCTGTTTTTATTATTTTAAATTGTGACAAAAAAACGGTAACAATAATATTCGTAAATTTATAGCAGAATGCGTGAAGAAGGGAGAGAAAACCTCGGGCTGTTACCTTTTTCGTCGAATAGGCAAATTTTAAAATCTTTATGTAATTTTTTCTCAACAAAGGAGATCAAAATTCGCCCTGAAAACATAAAAGAATTTTTAACAGAGCTGATGAAGTAGTTAAACATCCAATGATTACGGGTAAATTCACAAAAATCGACCAAAATTTAAAAAAACAAATATTTTGGATTCAGTAAGTGAATGTCCATCGAATGTGACAAATTGATTACTTTAAAATATACGTAAGTAAAAAAAAATAAAGAAAATTAATGTTTCACAATGTAAGATTATAAAGAACGTAAATAAAACTGGAAAGAAAATTGAAAGACAAAGAGGGAGATAAATAAATCGAGGAAAAATCTTTAAAAACAATTATAATCTTACTTATGTTAAGTTACACAATTATTCAATGAAACATTAAAACTACTTTACTTACTAATTAAAAAACTATAACTATTTAAATATTCATTGTATTTATATGAATTGAAATTATAATTAATACATTTAATCAATAAGTAATTTTTCACTTCACAAAAGAAATAATATTAGTGTAGAAATATTCATAATTATTATTTAAGTCAAAGTGTACGGCAATAAAGATATATTAAAACATAAAAATTATTCATTTAAATTTTAAACAAAATATACTGACACCTATTAAATAAGATACATATAATTAAAAAGCGACAATTAGTTTCTGGATTATCAAACAAACAAACATTTTCTCTATTCATAAATTAATTGTAATAAAATTATACGCTAATAAAAAAAAAACTAATAAAATTTAATGTAAAAAAAGAAAAATAAATAACTTGTAAAAGTGTCGTAAACAGTTTATAAAAAAAATCAGACAGACAATAATAAGTAATTTTATTATAAAAAAAAATTAAGTCTTATGAAACTATATAATAGAAAATATTTTAAACTGATTAACTATAATATTACTATTCCTCTTTACTGAAGGGCATTGTAAATAATGGATGCCTTACACAGAAAAGAATATTAAAGTGTATGTAAAATCTAAAGGCGGTCCCCCCTACAAACTGCTTCTACCTGCCTCCTCTACACAACTCCTATAACTCCGCATGTGGAACACGTGCTAATACAGAGACCTCCAAATGATATTGCTTACTTGATTATTATTGTTCCTTTTTTATTATTGTTTATTCTGACATTCATTTAATTTTTCTATTATTTATTTATTTATACTTGTCATTCAGTTATAAATTATTTATTTCATTTGTTATCTATCTATTCTACTGTATTATTTTATTTATTAGAGCTTCTGTACAAATAATTCTGAATGAAATCATTTCATGTTTTACGTTTATAAAATATAATACGAATTAACGTTTTAATTCATTAAATTAGTTTTACGTTTATTATATAGTACGAACTTAATATCACTGTAGTATTCATAATTTTTTTTTTACAATATTTTTAATAATGATTATATTATTCACGTTTCTTCTATTACTTACTTCACTTACTTTTATTCACGTTTCTTTAACAAACTACTACTACTACTTTACATAGTTATTTATTTATGTATATTTTTTGTACAATTTAATATTTTTATTTGGTAGTTCTGCAGGCCTACAAAGCTCAAAAGAATATTGCAGCGTACGTGAAATTTAGAAATAATTTTCGTAAATAACTAAACCATGTCAAAGAAAATCATAATATTATAGCCAACAATAAATGAACAACTTATTTCATATACTTTTATATTATGTCATTGTTACTGTTTATTTATAGCAAAACCTCAGTTTAAAATACCTGAAAAAATAAAAATAAAACATACTTTCAATAAATAAATTACTTCATATGCATCTTGAACAAAATAATAATTTTATTTGTAAAAAAAATTACTTGAACATATTCCGAAACTATAATAGTAACGTCCTAATTATATACTGTGCAAGTCATTGAAATTAATTGATATGACTTTTGGAATACACTAGTATGGCTGCTGGTGTGAGAAGTCGCCGAGTGATGTTAAGGCCGATGGAGGGAATGCCATAGCGTACTTCATATCCGCCTTTAGATATTACATACACTATAATTTATAAGTTAAAAATTAGTTATTCAAATATTTCCTATAAAGCATCTGAGATACAAGTGAATTTTTAGAGTTAATCGCACTGATAGTCATGATAATAATTATATAACCAGTACCTGTGTAGATGGTGAAGAGTATATATCTTTGGTGAGGAAGATAAAAGAAAACCACGTCCTCCTAAATTTCCTCAGTAAAAGCATCTTTGTATGGGTTACTTTTTGTTTCTGGGAATGGATAAGTGTTTTATCGGGAGTAACGGATGTCTCGTGACATATGTTTAAAACTGTTACCGATTAAGAACTACGAAATTATCAAAGTTATATTTTTAACAAAAGAATAAGGATTATAAAAGAATTTAATCGAAGAAAACAAAAATAAATATCAAGTAAATATTATCTTAATTTCATACGAGATTCTTTTTAAATGAAATTAGATAAGTTACTGTAACCTATAAAAGTTGGAAAAATTAAAATTTTCATTGCTAATCTTTTTAAATACAAGTGAAGTTTAAAAATTATAAAACCAAAACTGCATAAAAAATATTCGATGTTAACTTAATAACTATAATATGAAAAAAGAACGATTTTTTATTCAAATCTTTCTAAAAGAAAAATTGAAGAAAAAAGAATCTATGCCACAAATTTTATTTGAATTTTTTTTTAATTTTCTAGTAATTAACCATTTTACCAGTTGCAAATAATTTTACAAAAGTTTTCTTGCATAATAATGGGAAAATTACGGACATGCTGGAGTCGGTATTTCAATCGTTGATAGAATTAGAGGCGTCAGTTGTTGGGTATGATCAAGTTAAGAAAATATAATGAATGTAATAGTTGATAACCCCAGAAAGCATCGGAATTTTGTCCTGAAAAGTATCAGAAAACAGGTCGCCCGAGGTGGAAATGAGCACAGGGTTTTTAGTACCCATGGATGGAAACTTACTAACCATGGAAACTCGACTTGAAAATGGAGATTTAAGAACTTAACTTCAGCCTTGGAGATACCGTATACGGAGTCTATATGTGCCTAGAAAAAAGGGACCAAATCAGAAGACTAGTCTTGTTAGACAGATCATCCAGAAATCAGACTTGTCATAAAACAATAAAACCCCAAAAGAAACTTAAGATGAGAAGGGTTCTTTAGAGTCCTTGTCACTTTAAAATATACAATTCATTCCTAAAGACATGTTGTCAAATCTATCAAAAACGGGTGTGAAGTCCCTCAATTATTAAAAACATAGTAAATTTGTTAAAAAAAAAAAAATCTAAAACTAAGTACGTGCCGAATATCTATTGCCTAGGTTTAGTCTATCTAGGCCAACCTTTTTTCTGTATTTCTTAAAAATTCCTGATGGCCTACACCTCTACTGACAGGGTGCTGAGACCTCGGAGATGGAATCTTCACCCATCACCGGAGAATTCATCACGGAAAATGTTTTGCAGCCAGCATCGGATGATATCGGCGAAAGTGGGCGGGGAGTAGTGCTTCCAAGTCTAGACTGGAAGCACTAATCCACGCTGAAATGTTTTTTCTTTCTTTTTACGCAGGAGAAAAACTCTGCACACAGAAGCCCAGCAGTCCACACTGCTGGGTGTGTGAGGTTTCCCGCAGAAGGCGAGAGCTCACTAGACAACTGTTGGGGCAGCTTAATTGCTCGCCGTTTCTGTTTGGAGTCCTTCGTACTTTAGGGGGCTCCAACAGTCATTTTTTCTATTATCTTTACGACTTCTTATTTCCGGATTTGCTGAATGTTGATTTTCTCAATTGAACTTTAGCATTTCGTTCATCATTTGACTGGTCGAAGACTCTCCTACCTCGTACAAAACTCTTTTGTTTGGAAATGTTTACTTTTTGCGTCGGGTTTAGATTCCTTTCTCTGGATGGTCAACTTTTCAATGTTTCATTCGAGCATATTAGCTAGGGCTGGTACTACTTCATTCAATGATTAAGTCTTTTGGTTTAAAAGAAGGCGCAGGAACAGCAGCAACCTGTGCATAAGATGCAATCTTTGGCGATCTGCTAAGCACAGTTTTTCTAGTTTTGACGTAGCTGATTTTTTTTGTATGGTCGTTACAGCTACTTCTTCCTTACAAATCAGACAATTCCGAGATCTCACAGAGTGGTGCCCATGACAATCATCGCAAAAATGTGGATCCCAACACGAGTTATAGGGATGCAATGGCTCACCAAAAACAGAAATCTCTCGTACATCGCGCCACTGTATATCCGAATCTCTTACAGCCACAACAGCGCAAAGGAGTAAGGACGAATGTACGTACATACTTCCAGTCTGTGGAAACTAGCGTTTATTTTTTCTGGCCACTTACGTTTATTGAAAGTCAAGATATGCGACGCGGAGGGAAGAACTTCTACGTTGCGTCGTGAGTTCAATCATCGACACGCTACAATTTGTTCTTGTTCATGAAGTTGTTCGACAATTTCATCTTCTGTACAATTTAGCAAGTTTGTACGTACAAGTTGTACGTTTAGCGTACCATACGATGCAATCTGAATGTCCACGACTCCAATTTTCTTTGCATTTTTATCTCCTCTACAGGCTCTCTTGCAGCTTCCGTGGTGCCTCGGGGTGTCATGAAAGGATAAATATTCGAAAAATCACCTTCGTTTCTATTCACCACCAAATATTTTGAAATCCGATGCACGGCTCTTCCGTCAAAATTTAGTTCAATCCATCCTCACTGTATCGATAAACTCAAAGTTCTTCCTTCGCTTCGTTTTCGACCAGGAAGAGAGTTTTTATATGGACCCTGTCATAAAATGTGGGAAGTAGAAATTTCCATACATGAAGAAACGCCAAACAAGGTGTCACAAGGTGCGGGGAGGCGGTTGGGCATGTCTCCCATCATTGAGCATGCCTGGATTCCCCAGTCAGTCGCCTCCCACAGATTTAACTCGGGGCGGGGAACCGCTACTGCCGAGGAACTCGGGTACTGTCTGAACCGTTATATCGACATCCCAGGGCTAGCACGTAGCAATAAGGGCTACCCATGGGACAATCGCTACAACGGGCCGAAGTGACTCAATTACGTAGAACGATGCAAGACTTCCGCAGAGCAGGCTCGCATCAGCTCACCACCAACCACTCACCACTAGTGGGAGGAGGGATAAGCATCCGCACTCCGCTTAACATTGGTAAAAACAGATCAGGTCGTGCCTCCCGTCTTCGCTGCAAGCATTCCAACCCCGTAGGGGAAGATACCCGCCTAGTAACGTTCCGGTCGTCATACCATCCCCCCGTTCCTAGCCCCCCCCCCGGTGGGCTTTAACGTGATCCCGCTGCAAGCAGTGAAACCGAGAAGCACAACCAGCTCGGGACCGCCACTTTCCGTATTCCGCAAGGGGAGCACCTGAGTAATACTACTGGCCGACGTAAGTGAAAATACCGAGGTACCACATCTTTACCCCGCCCCGGACTTGTGGGTAGATGTAACTGCTCTGACATGGGGTTGAATTTTGTACAACCGCATGGAGTAAAATAAAATTACGATTCCAAATACCCTATTTGGAAGTTAGGATTAGGCAATACTATAATATATACAAAAAAGCCCCATTATTCTTGGAACATTCGTTTATCTTAAAAAAAATATAAACGCTTGTAAACGTTAAAAAATATAAACGCTTGTAAAATATACCAGTGCAATGTCCCAGGAACGTTCTATAAATTATCAAATAAAAAATTATATTATTTATGTGTATAAATACATTTTAGTTGAATTTTTAACATTTTACATTGACAAGACAGTTTAGTTGATTTTTCTTTCACTTTTTTTCTTACGTAAGCATTTAAATAGAAACCACCCCCACATTCACAGAAAAGTAAGCAAAGCACCGACACCAATCTCCCTAAGATTCTTACATATAAGCAACAGCCCGAAATAGCGAAGTAATTATATTAATAATGTTAAGATATACTACTTATATAAGTTTTTTTTTTCTGGAGGTGATGAATTATTCAATTTTTAAAATCATATTTTACTTTTTTAGTCGACGATTTCTTTAAACGTTTGAACAATTTTTCTTAACTTTTATGTAAAAGAAGTAGAATAATAAGTTAAACATTTTTATTTATTTTCGTAGGAATATTAAAAAGAAATTACCATTTCATTAAAAAGACTCAGAAGAAATTTATTATGAAGTTAAACATATTTCATTTTTATGAATACGATAAAAAGCGTGACGTAAGTATCACGTAGAATCTTTAGCTGTGCGATGCATTATAATTCATCATTACATCGATACCCCCCTCCAGCCATAGAAAGATCAAGTAATTTCCGAACGGTTCATGCACGATTTAGTGCACTATAATTTTATTGTACGGTCGGCAATTTAGTAAATGTGTAAATAAACAAAAGCAAATAAAGCATTATTTAATCCTGTTAAGTTTAATAAGCACAGAGAAGGTGTACGTACAATAGAAATATACTTAAGTGATTTTTTTATTTTACATTTCTATCGGTTAATTAAAACCGTACTCCACTCAAGAACCGATTCTCAACAGGAACGTAGAAAGCTGGAGCTAAGATTTCTGGAAACAATAGACGTAACCGACAATAGCGTACTCAGAGGAATTTAGTTTAATTTAATCTTATAATTACACGAAAATTAATTTAACCCAGTTTTTCAAATACAGCACTAATAATATTGAACGTGTAATAAATCTAACAACGGATGACTCAAACCAGAATCGTTTTATAGGCTATATACGATTCTGGTTTGAGACAGATATAGTTTTTGTTTTTCATCACCATTTTCAGCATACACGACAAAAGACATTAATAATCAATACATTTCTAGCCCTGAACGAGTTTACCCAAAGAACAATACTAAAACATTTTTAAATATACCTTTAAAAAAATCTATTCATAGAGCAAAGTATAAAAAGAAAAAAAAAACGTTTTATGTTCAGTACAATAATAGATTATGAATTCCATCCGATCTTAACTGTCGACTTCGAATTTTTCTTTGTATGATAATTTTGTAAGTTACGTCTGAATATGGATTTAAAAAAGATTGTTAAGTTTTTATATCATATTTTGTTTACATTTAAAAATATTGTAATGGCAGTTTTAATTGTCGTAATTCTTTTTCTCGCCGCTCACTCAATTGTAGACACACAAGACATGATGATATGTAATAGTACGGTTACATACAATGTATTTATCTATTCAATTTATTACATTAATACTACTCAATATATTCAATGTGTTAAACTAAAATGCAATTACGACAAATAAGATTACCAGAATTTAATCAAAAATGTTTCTTTACAAAATGTAATTCAATCAATAAATAATGCATAAACTTAATACATATTCGTCTATAATCATTCAAACTTCAAATAATCAACAAAGATTAAAACAAATCTTCCAAAATTCATGTTAAATATAATGTTATGCAATAAATCACAAATAAGATCTGAAAAAAAAAATTAAATGATATACCAACGACATAAGAATCACCTCGTAATAATAGATACAGTAAACAACAGATAACATTTTTACTTCCTTGTACGAAGGAAGTATTGTAATCGCGAAAGATTTCTGTTTCAACTGAAATATCCATTTTGACCATTCCTGGATCCATTTCGACTAGTTTCGGCGTGACGTACGTACGTATCTCGCATGACTAAAAAACGATTAGCAGTAGAATGTTGAAATTTTGTTTTTAGGACTGTTGTAACATTTAATTCCCCTTTTGATTGCAGTCGACTGAACCAAAAGTGTCCAAAAAAAAAAGCCCAAGATCCAAAAAATCTGGATTATGGACTTTTTCTTAACTGTAGTATAATTATTAATAAATCAATATATTTAAATTTAAAAGAAATATATGATATATGTATATGAAGTCGGATTCGAACCGATGTGTGTATGGTTATGGATTCGACACATTCTCAGTTACACCACGTAACTACTTGAGCGACGTGAAACAAAATTAATATATTAACTAATATAAAATGCTGATACGGACACCACAAAAAAAAGAGATGCAAAGTGGTGTACACCACAATGCAATTGTGTAACTTTATTAAAGAATTGGAGGATCGTATTTCACTTTCAAATGAAATAATTTTAAATGAAGTGCAGGTAAAAATGCTGGTGTTCACATCAGTTTTTTTTTATGTTACTCAACGGTCGTAATATATATTGTGAACTCAATATTAATAAATCGTTTAGCAAACTGTATCCTTGCAGGAAAATAAAAAATTATATAAAAAAAATTAACGGACAACTATTTGTGTTCGTAACGGTGGATGATAAAAATTATACACTTTTTTTTTTTAAACTTACGTTATAGCCTTTTCAGTCGCTTATTCGACCATCTTCAATACCTGGTGCTGCTCTCCTATTCATGTTACGCCACCTGATATTGTTAGCTGGTCTAGCAATTTATCCTAACCCAACGCGTCAACTTAGCTCTTTAAACTTCGACAAGTAATAAATTATAACTAATTTTTCGTAAACAATTTTTCATTTTGATTATTTATAATTGTATGCTGAATTTAAACGTACTTCAACGACAACTTTTGCAAAATATACCGTTTCTTATCTTATTTATTTAAAAAAATCAGTTAATTTATACATCGTTAATCAAATAAAAAGCACTTAATTTAATGGTGTTAAACATTTTTACAACCTTCTTATCAAATGTGATTACTACCTTTCTTTCCGTTAAATGACCCGTTAAACTGACATTAAATACTTTTAAATTCTTGATTTAAAAGTATTTAAACTAAATACTCGATTTAAAAGTAATTAAACTTGAAAATAATTACTTTTTTCATGTATAAACGACCGATAATCTAAATAATTTTTAGGTTTATTATTTTTTATTAAATTTTATTTACGAGTTGAGACATATATATTCAACGACATATTACGTGTCAGATAGTAACGATATCAGATGTTAAATGAAATCTTACAAACGATTTCAAGTGACTCTATCGTCTTTTTATCGATATTTTCCTCCTTTTTGTTTGCTGAAATTATTTATTTGCAAAATACAACATCTAGTTATGCACCTTCCCTTTTGATTGCAATCGACTGAACCAGAAGTGTCCAAAAAAGCCCAAAATCCTAAAAATTTGGATTTTGAACTTTTTTTTAACTGTAATATTAGCCCTCATTGAGAACATTTCAACGATTTTTCATAAGTGATACTTATTTTCACTGTTTCCAGAGTTATAACCAAATGAAATTTTCATTAATGAAATATTTAAATCTTACAAGGGGAAGGCACATCGGTTCGAATTAGACTTCATTTCCTTTCTTTTTTTTTTTTGTTTAAATATATTGATTTATTAATGATTATTAACCTCTGATTATAAAAAAGAGTTTTACGATAAATAATTCAATAATAACAATAAAAAAACAAGTATGAAAAAAATCCAAAGTTATTTGTGAAATAAAATTTTATGTACTTTTAAAAATGTGTACACATCAGATTTTCTACAAACTATTATGTTTACATATTTTAGGTTATGCACATAATTTAACTATTGTATAATAAATAATTTGTAATTATTATTAATAATAACGTCAATATAAAAAACAAACAAAAAATTGCAAAATATTAAAATTACGAAATATAAATCTTAAAAAACTTTTGTAAAAATATATATAATTATATTTTAATTACAAAATACCTTTAATGAAATCCTATAAAGTTAATTCTAGTAAAAAGTGGTACTCAAGTTGCATCACCACAATACCCGTTCGACTGCTGGTAGACCATTCACTAACCGAGTTGTAGTTTTTCTCCACTGTATAAGTAAATTATCACATAAAAATATCATATCGTATAATAAATATATACAGTTTTATAACTTCATATATTATAATATATTAATATACTATGTAATAAGCTTTTATATTAATGACTTAATCGTGCAGTTATATCACAATTAAAATGATATAAAATAATTAACACTAATAAAGAAAATTGATTTGATGGACAAAATATAGCTTAGTAAGTTTTTAACCTTTTAAATTGGCCATAAAATGTAAAATTCTTTCTAAGAATAAAATATAATTCATAACGGCTTAAACGTGCCTGTATTAGATAATATTTTTTTATTTTAGAAGATACCATACGTTAAATTCTAAATTTGAGTAAAAAATGAAATAAAAAAATGTAATCTATAAATTTAAATACGCAGCATATATTTATAAACTATTATGCTTTACCCAACAAATAACTTGCGAAATTTACACAATATTTCATAAAAAAAAAAATTGTTTCTAACTTGAATAATGACAAAAACGTTTTAAGATATACACACGGTTTAAAAAAAATTACAACTTAGTTTTCAATTTTTGATTACATTTTTATCAAACCTTTGTGTAGAGTATTTTATTTTAAATTATTTAAAAAGTAAATTGAACGAGAAAAAACAGGAATCCAAATATAAAGTAAACTACTCTACAATTTGGACACCTGCAGAGATCCCGTCATGCAAAGAGTTTCCGCCGATTAAATTTGCAGTCGGTATAAAGGAAGTTTTATTTTCTTAATTAACTGATTACCAATAATCTGGATAAGAATGATCGAGTTTCCTTCCGGTTTTTAATTTAATTATTATTAAATTTTCATGTTAGTCGATATCTTATGCAAATTAGGATCAAGATTATTTCTTTCAAAGCATGCAGGCTCTTCGTTTATTATTTATTTCCTTTGTAATTCGTTATGCTATATATATATATATATATATATATAATGTATATATATTTTTTTTTTCTTTTTTAATAATGAAAATTTCAATCTCGTTATGCACGGGATTCGGGAGTTTGTAAAGGTTTTTTGCCGATCTCGAATCCGTACTAATTTGGTTCCGATACTATAATATTACATAAGTGTTAATAATGAAATTAAAGTACAGCTGGACGAGATTCAGTTTACAAGTAAGGTTTTCCGTAATAGAAATTGAAATAAGTGTATATTAATTGGAACTAATGGTGACGTTTTAATAAGTAAAATAAAAGTGTGACATATTTGTAAACATTTGGAAGAATACACCGGATATTTTATCCTATATTAGCATATTATTCACAATTTTACAAAATGTTATACATTTCATTTTTGTAGGTAAAAATAAAAGATTAAAAGATCAAGTTACAGGACTCCGTGTGTGGTAAAACTATCCAGAAACGTGTATGGGTCCTTCGAACCTGAACGTTCTCTGTATGTTATAATGCAAGAGGTATTCAAAAAGAATTTACTTACTCTTTTTTATTCATACCTTCGCCTTCAAAATATTCCTTCAGAGAACCGAAAAACTAATGTGTCCGTTTCTTCCAATCCTTGAAACATTTAGCGAAAAGGTTTTTTGGTGTAGCCTTAATGCTTAATCTTTTTTTTTCCTTTATTTCATCTATCGTCGTGTCCTTTTAAAGTTTCATCCGGATGACAGATTTAGAACGCAGGATTAACTGGTGTAAGTTTTCAGAAAATCCTTAAATGTTCCACGAGGCTCTCTTATATTCTCTGAAAATGAGTTCGGTGAGGGATTCCGCGAAAAAGTATCGAGTTCAAATATTTTAATGAAACAGTCGTAACATTACCATATCGATATCCATTCCGTGATTCGATTAGAAGTTGATGAATGGGGACTCCTAGTAAATCAATTCATATAATAAACGATTAATTAACGGAAAAAAATTGATTTCTTGATAGAAACGACCACCTACATCACTAATTATACTACCATTTTATTTTGAATCATCTAAAATTAAAACTACTAAAAAAAATCACCAATTAAACCACAATACTGAAGACGAAATATTTTACGTGTTAGAAAATGAAGTCTGTTGCAAGAATTTATAGTAGAAAAACATTACGGCAGGATAGATTTTTTATAATATAATTTTAACATAATGGTGCATAAATTTTGAATCGCTTTGTATACAAAAACAACAAAAAATATTATTTCTAAATCAAATAATTTAAAATATTTATCATTTTATTTAAATATTATATTTCTTTCGTTTATTTAAAGTAATGATTCTGACTAAAGCGCGAGCGCATACCGTATTTAAATCGCGTGGATGTGGCGGTACTAGCGGCGACGGCCGTCATTAACTAAACAAATGTAATTTCACAACTTACATAGAATAAATTTCGTTTATAGGGTCGGCAGACTGGTATAGCCGCAAGGCTTAACGCACAAGGTACCGAGTCAACCGGGCAATCGACTTCGAGACCCAGCCAGAGCGAGTTACGTTTTTTACACTTAAACATTATTCATTTATTTAATTCTACCGCTCACCTGTGACGTCACAACATAGCAATAGTTTAGAGTATATTTTGGAGTGGGGGTGCGATTTTACAAAAAAAAATTTTTTTTGCAAATATTAATAATTTTTTAATTAACAAATGCTCCTAAGAAAAATAAGACCTTAATTAGGCGAAATTTCGTAATACCTTACTACACAGCCTCACCACCTTGATCATTTAAGTTGAAACTTTAATGGCACCAATGCACCATATAAAGATATAATCTGACCAAGTTTGGTCAAAATCGGCCCAGTAATTCTGGAGATATAAGGTGATTTAGAGGACAACACCGAGCACACATAACGGACATTAACATCCGGAAAATTTCCATCTGGTTGTTTAGTTTTTTGGGTTCCTTAGGTGTCAAAAAGTCAAGATCCGGTGACAACCGCATATGTCCAAATTCAACCGATTACAATACTTTCCGCTCCAGAGCTATAACTCTGTTATAATGCTATGTAAACGGGAAAGGTAAAAGTAAAAATGAAATTATTACGAAAATACTAAAATCTTTTCTCTTATTAATTACTTGAAGTAAATTAATTATTTAAATTAATTAATTACTTTAATTTAATTAATTATTAATACTTGAAGTAAAAAAAAAAAGATTTAAAAAGTAAATTTAAGTTCAACGTACAGTCGCAATGTTTTTTTTTTCTTAAACCAAAATTTATTTGTATATTACTCGCAAATAAATAAAAATTCAAAATTATTTAATAAAATTCATTATTTACCGTTAGATACGAATTAAAATAATTTTTCTTTGCTGGCAAATTTATAAATTTCCTTGTAAACGAAAATGTACTACGTTAAGTAAAATGTTTACATTAAAAATACAATTTTAAATAATAATCTTAAGTTACTTTAAAAGATTTTTTTGTGAACCGAAATAAACAATAAAAAGGACTGGTAAGGAAATAATTCATAATTGAAAACATATTAAATACATGGAAGAGTACAATTTTTTTTTTCTGTAGGGGAATATTCTGACTGAAACATTATTTACTTCAATTTGTGATTTAAGCCAGTTACAATTGATAACGCTGCAAAGAATATGAACAAATTCATCATTTTTATTCTATACTGAATTGTTCTATATAAGTTAGCCTATATTTTGTTTTTGTCTATTAGTGAATTTTTCCAGGTTTTACTAGCCTTAATTAGTCACATAGATAAATTAGGTACAATGTGAGAGAAAGATTGTGTACAAGATACTGTACACAAATAAGTATAATGAATGAAAAAACACAGGCTATACGAAATACAACATAAATGAAGAGAAAATATCACGACAAAAAAAAATAGTCAATTTTAATTGAAATCCGTGAATTTTTATAACGCATAACCACTTTTCTAACAAAAGCCATACTTATTTTTAATAAAAATTAAAAAAAAAGGATTAAATTAAAGTTATAACTCAAATTATGCTTTTTTTTAAAACTTTTAACATGCATTCTTTATTAGAACAAAAAATATTTTAATCAGTTCCTATTTTCAAGTTTCTCATACTGAATAAACTTTTTTTTAAGTTTTTTAAGTTTTTTCTAAGTGTAATATACAAAATGTGAACTACCGACTAAATCACTTCTTTTTATCAGAAATGCAGAAGCAATTCATTTCGTTGAACACGCACAGTCGTGTTACTTTATTGCAAATACAATGCTCAATAAATGTTTCCGTTCGTTCCAAGAAAAAGTCCAGGTGCAAGTTTATTGAAATTGTCACACAATAAGTATACTTTGAAAAACCGCAAACCGCATCTTTCTATGTATTTAATACATATATATACATATGTATATATATATATATATATATATGAACAGGAAAACAACATTAAGTAAATATGTTTTTAATAGCACTACATATCACACCCTTATATATATATATATATATATATATATATATATATATTTTTATGTAAAAGAAAATATTTATTTTTAATAAATATTTGTTAAATTTTATTGTAATAAAGAAGACATGTTGAACACTCCTTATATTCATCTAGTCCAAAGTAAGAGTTATTACAAGCTAGCATTAGTTGTAAGCATCCAAATGTAAATTTTTTAACGATTATAATAGAGACAAACAATATATAAAATATTAAGAGAAACCTATCAACATCCAACATATAGGTTAAAAGCATAGATAAAAATCGTTTTAAATATTAACTATTTTGCGTTTTATGAACGATATATTACTAAACGTAATATATATATATATATATATATGTACATATGTATGTTAAAAAATAAACATATACTGTGTATATATATATATATATATATATATATATATATATATATATATATATATAAGCCATACTTATTTTTAATAAAAATTAAAAAAAAAGGTTTAAATTAAAGTTATAACTCAAATTATGCTTTTTTTTAAAAAACTTTTAACATGTATTCTCTATTAGAACAAAAAATATTTTAATCAGTTCCTATTTTCAAGTTTATCATACTGAATAAACTTTTTTTTAAGTTTTTTCTAAGTGTAATATACAAAATGTGAACTACCGACTAAATCACTTCTTTTTATCAGAAATGCAGAAGCAATTCATTTCGTTGAACACGCACAGTCGTGTTACTTTATTGCAAATACAATGCTCAATAAATGTTTCCGTTCGTTCCAAGAAAAAGTCCAGGTGCAAGTTTATTGAAATTGTCACACAATAAGTATACTTTGAAAAACCGCAAACCGCATCTTTCTATGTATTTAATACATATATATATATATATATATATATATATATATATATATATATATATACACGTATAGGAAAACAACATTAAGTAAATATGTTTTTAATAGCACCACATATCACACCCTTATATATATATATATTTTTATGTAAAAGAAAATATTTATTTTTAATAAATATTTGTTAAATTTTATTGTTATAAAGAAAAGTCATGTTGATCACTCCTTATATTCATCTAGTCCAAAGTAAGAGTTATTACAAGCTAGCATTAGTTCTAAGCACCCAAATGTAAATTTTTTAACGATTATAATAGACAAACAATATATAAAATATTAAGAGAAACCTATCAACATCCAACATATAGGTTAAAAGCATGGATAAAAATCGTTTTAAATATTAACTATTTTGCGTTTTATGAACGATATATTACTAAACGTAATATATATATATGTGTTTATTTTTTAACATACACCGACCTGTAACATTTAAAAATGGACAAAATTTGTGAGTATTTCTATAAAAAAACTCGCACCCCAAACATCGACAATTGATTCAAAAAATTTGATATGAAGTCAGTTTAAAAGTTAGCTAAAAGTTTACTAATACTGTACAATATTAAAAAATAAATTAATTAAAAAGATAAAATTAACTAAAAAATTATGCCGACAATATTTAGTGTAAATAATGTGGATTTTTAAGTCAATGTAATGTATTTTTCATGTTAAACAAATTTAAAAAAAATATATTTATTCTATTTTTATTCTGTTGCAAGATAAATTAAGTGACAACTTATATATATTTTTTTGTCTTGTCATTTGACTGGTTTAATGCAGCTCTCCAAGATTCCCTATCTAGTACAAATCGTTTCATTTCGGTATACCCCCTACATCCTACATCCCTAACAATTTGTTTTACATATTCCATACGTTGCCTGCCTGCACAATATTTCCCTTCTACCTGTCCCTCCAATATTAAAGCGACTATTCCAGGATGCCTTAATATGTGACCTATAAGTCTGTCTCTTCTTTTAACTATATTTTTCAAACGCTTCTTTCTTCATCGATTTGCCACAACACCTCTTCATTTGTCACTTTATCCACCCATCTGATTTTTAACATTCTCCTATAGCACCACATTTAAAAAACTTCTAATCTTTTCTTCTCAGGTATTCCGATCGTCCAAGTTTTACTTCCATATAAAGCTATGCTCCAAACATATACTTTTAAAAATCTTTTCCTGACGTTTAAAGTAATTTTTGATGTAAACAAATTATATTTCTGATTGAAGGCTCGTTTCGCGTGTCCTATTCGGCATATTATATCGCTCCTGCTTCGTCCGTCTTTAGTAATTCTACTTCCCAAATAACAAAATTCTTCTATCTCCATAATCTTTTCTCTTCCTATTTTTACATTCAGTGCTCCATCTTCATTATTTCTACTACATTTCAAATTATATATAAAAACTATGAAGAAATAATAATGAATATAACATTATTAGTTTGTTATTTATCATTTGTTTAAAGGCAGAGTACACTTAAAAAAAAGAAGTAAACTGCCGATGTCTGTGATAGAATGGTAACGTCAAGGCCTTTCATTCGGGGATCCCGGGTTCGAATCGCTGTCAGGCATGGCATTTTTCATACGCTACAATATTTTACTTCCATATTCCCACGTAAAAGCTTCAAAAGCTTGATAAATTTATTCATTAAAAACATCCGTTTTTAAGAGTTCTGTAAAAATATTCCCTTGAATATTATTGGTGGGTGGTAAATTGGTCTAGATGTTGGCTAGATGTGGCCCGTCGGTTACCAGTGGAACAAAACCACTAAAAAAAAATAAAGTAAAAATTTCTATATGAAATTAATAAGAAAAGAAGAATCCTATAGTGTCAGAACTTCAGTTATAATAATCAAAAGTTAATTTTAAATATTTAGATAATGAATTTGTAACAAAAAAATCAGTATTTCAGAAAATTATAAAACTGTATAAATTAATAATACGTTAAGAAATAACAATAGCTAGTAGTAAGAGTTCTTGTAATTGTGTAAGAATTCTTGTAATATTATTTTAAATAAAACTTCCATCGGAAATTGAAAGTTATTATTTACGTCAAAACATAAAAGAATAATTTATGTTTTATTTCTACTAACTGAATAAAAATCGGTGCTTGAAAACTACAAAAAGAATATATAAATGACTTTTATACCTTTTTTTGTGGTAATTGCAGTAATGCAATAATAATAATAATTAGTTCATAATTCTGTCAAGTTTAAAAAATTAAAATGATGTCAAAAAACTGTTTAATTAAACTAATTAAATTAAAAATTATTAATATTTGTCCACTATTATTTGTAAACGATAATTTTAAAACATATTCCGTTTATAGAAAAAGTTATCAAAATAATCGCTTTTTAGTGATGTATTTTTTTTTAAATTTTATTCTTAAAGGCATAAAACAACTTTACTTTAATTAACTCTTTTTTGTTGCTTCTATATCTTTACTATTCAATATACTAGTCATCTAGAGAAGTGCTAACCGCGATGCTTCCTTTTGCTAAGCACATTTTTCACTTTTGTCGCGAGAACGATGAATCTTTCGGATAAAATCACAAGAGGCAAAAAAAGGCGCTCCTTTTTTATCGTTTTATGGAATACCAGTAAAATTTTAAAATAGTAATTTTTAAATTTTGTCCCCCCCTCAATCTACCATACCCTTTTATATAAGACAATTTAAGATAGCTTATGTTACTTTGAGACCGAACTTTTGTTACTAGCCAGAAGTTGGTTGTGATTGTTGGGACCTGTGAAGCCATACAGGAGAACAAGCAAACTGTTTGCCTATGGGACTCATTACCACTCCTATGGAAGTAGTCTGGTAAAAATGTGCTTATTTATTTTAGGTAATAATATAGCAATATATAACTATGACAAATTTGAATTTAGAAAATAAAATTAATAATATATTCAAAATGTTTATTATGCATTTATCACAATATTATATAATAAAGTGTTTAAATGGGTTAACTTTACTGATAGCGATGCTTTTAAACACAAAAAAAAATCCTTGCTAAGCTTGCATAAGACTGAATTTTCCTTGTTTTATTTTGATTACTTTTGAAAAATATCAACTCTCAATCTAAAATAAAACCTCTTATCCGTGAAAAATAGTTACATGTCAATAAAGCACTACAATAAAAAAACAAATTTCAACTCGCACATCAATGTGATGTGCAAATGAAAAATACACCACTAAACAGTCAACATAATCTCACATATACAGGAACTGTATATGTGTGACGAGTTAAGCTTGGGTGGCGGAGATTCGCGAGACTTAGCATTTTCAAAACAAGCTCCCCTTTTTCCTTAAAAATAAAGTTTTCGATCAATGCATCCTGTCAATATGCAAAAACCGTTCATTCATTACAGAAGCTGCGGGTAACACAATGAAATATGGAACGACGTATGTTTGGAATTACCAGACGGATAAAAAGATTTGTGAATGGATTAGAGAACAGACGAAATTATATATAAACAGGAAAGTTAAAGAATTAAAATGTTGGTAAATAGGCCATGTAGAAAAAAGTACTGATGGAAGATGGACTAAATTAGTATTTGAATGGATACCACTGGTTGTTAAACGCCCACATAAAAAGATCAAACGCTCGTTGGATCGATGATATTATCAAGTACAATGGACCGAACTGGCATAAGATCGCATAAAACCGTATAAGTTGGAAACGTGCTAAAGAGACCTTCATTCTGCATTGGATCGAAAATGGCTGAAATAATGATAAATATTTATCCATAAATTTTCTTTACATTAGTGATCAAATTATTTGAAAGATTTCATAAAATAATAATTAAACAATATAAAATTTTCCACATCCTTTAAAAATCATTAGAGAAAGTATTATCTTTACTAAATAACTGACTGAAATTAACGTAATTTTTTCAGTACCAAAACTAACCGTATTAAATAATAATTGAAAAGGTTTTTCCGACTTTTCGAAGAAAAGTACGATCACGTGGTGGGATTGGGAGGTGAAAATGAATTTTCTTCAGTGTGTGAAGAGTACAAAAATACTATTCACTTAAGATGCAATTTCCTTATACGAGGCACTTTTTAAAGTAAGTACCGTTTTGAAATTAAAAAAAAAAATACAATACTCTTAAAAATTTTATTTATACGTGAAAGCCTTTTAATCTACTTTTCTAGATAATTGCCACCAATATTTAAGGAAATTGTATCGTATCAGCTTTTAAACACCGTCGTCATAGAAGTCTGCCGCCTGACTTAATAACCACTGTGCAACACTTTGACACCATTATCGTCGATAAATTTAGCATTCAGTCACAATTTCAAAGATAACACTTCTTGAAACTGAGTAAACTCTTCAGACAGCGAAGAAATCGTAAGGCGTCTGTTCTCTCTCACTTTATCGTCAATGTTCTGCATCAGACCTTCAGTAATGACCAAAGGTCGTCCATTCCGTTCCTCATCATGAACATTCGAACGGCCATCTTTAAAAGCTCTCACCCGTTTTCGTACCATTCTGTCGCTTATAATGTTTTCTCAATAAACTTCACTGATCTGACGATGAATTTCAGCCGTTTTCACGCCTTTAGCAGAAAGAAAACGAATCACACCACGTATTTCACAATCGGCGGGATTGTCGATCAGCTGAGGCATTTTAAATACTCACAAAACAAACGTAAGCACAACCGAATATTTCCGTAACGGCGTCTGTGGCTTGCCAACAGATGCGGGAAACACAGTGCGCATGTCTGGAATGCTGACCGCAGCTTAGCAGCGGCGGAATTTCAACTTGCTTAAAAAAAAGTCTCGTAAATATAAGCCTATGTATAAAATTTGTGGCTAACCTCAGAATTTGAAACTGCTTTAATTTTTTATTGGGTGTTTTCATAATCGCTTACGCAGTGGTGTCACATGTGTGAGTTAGTTTAAACTTGATGCTTGTGTATAGTCTATTCGTTAATCGAGCGTATGTAGTGCGTTGTACTCTGAAAATCAATGAGTTTCTGACGCAAAATAATGAGGGCGTCGGAAAAGAAAAGACGGTCTTCTTGCGCGGAGCTGTACAAGAACTCATTTTTTAAAATTATTTTATTTATATCTTAAATAAATCGCATTATATAAAGGTAATGGCATTTTTCTTATCTGAATAAGAAGGTATAAGTTCAATAATGAATGGCTGCGACCTGGGGAATACCAATCAGGAAATTCCTAATTTACTGTTGTGAAAAAGGTTTACCGCAAAAAAAGCTATGTATGCGTAGCTACTTCGGTTACTGAACCAAACTAACACAAATTGTTACATAAGTGGTTTTTTCCATACCAAATCATCTAACTCGATATTATGGGAAATACAAACTAAAGAACCACAAACATCGATTTTCTTTTTTACCGTATACAACACTCGAGCTATACAACATATTCGAAAAAACTGAAAAATTGTGTTTAAAAAATGTATAAAATGCATATTACAATAAACACATAAAAACAAGTAGACTTCAATTAACCACACATCTCAGGAATGGTCGAACTGAGAATGTACAAGACTACACTCATACATATCATTCTCATTCATCCTCTGAAGTATTATCTAAACGGTAGTTACCGGAGGCTAAACAGGAAAAAGAAAGACTAAAATTAATTTTTTTTTTTAATTCGAAATTAAATTATATTTTTTTAAATTCCGGGTTTTTAAACCCGAATTACTTTAAATAAAAAATTAAAAACAGACAAAAGAAATTAATTTCACACACATATCTTTTTAAAAATGAAATTGTTTTACAAAAAATTTAGTTTTCGAAAAAATTGAGTTTAAAAAAAATTTTATCTGTGGTAGTTGTTTACCTGGTCTGCGCAAGTGTAGAATATGAGTACTACTGGACCGATACGATATTTCTTACAAATTGAGTCTACATACGTACCAAGATTATTAGAAATAGAATTCCATAAGTTAGATCCCTTATTTAAACATTACCTACACAAATATAGAAAAAAATTAAATGAAATGAATAAATTATTGGTTTATATCATGTTTGTAATCAGCATCCCGAATTCTGAATCACCAAATTCTCAGGTTAAACTCACAGTGAATGTATGGAATTTTTTTTTATATAATTTTATTTATTAATATTTTATATAAAATATTAGGAAGAAGGGATGACCGAGGTCTTTACACTAAAAAAAAAAAATTGATTAAATATTAAATTCAAATAAAGAACTACAATGAAAGGGTTAGCGAATTAAATTGGAATATAAATTTAAAAAAAATTAATATAAAGGTTTTTACTTAAAATCTAACAAAATAATAAATTCAATAGTAATCATAAATAGATATTGGTGAAAAATATATACAGAGAGTCCCCCCAAGAAGAAACGGAGAAACTTTCAGGGTATGTTTTACCAGTGAAAATAATGAAATAGTTTCGTATAAACGTAGATCTGGAAACACTGTTTTCGAGTTACAACTAGCGAAAGATTTCACCCGGATTTCAGTACTTTTAATAAAAAGAAGCCCTACTGTAATTTTTGGAAAATTAAGGAGTAAAATTGGTGGTTTCTCATGTAATTTTAGCTGGGAAATAGGATAAACAGTTCTCAGAACTGTAATTCCAGTAATTTTTATAATATCCGACGTAAACCACGAAATTCTATATCGAAAAACAACTTTTTTTTAGGTGTGTAGTACAAAAGTTTTGTTAAATGACTAATAAACGAGAAAAATTGAGTAAAAACGCTTGTAGAGCATTCAATTCTGAGAAAATTAAAGTAAATACAGCCAATAAAATGTAAATAAAAACTTTTAAAAATAGATTTTTTATTGAAGCAAAACAGACGAAAAATAGACAGGAAATCGTATTATTCTTTCCGTGCCTAACAAACATTCTTTTTAAAAACTCTTCGGCGTATCAGCATTTATGAACGAAAAGATCATTTCCAAGATATTCATTTTCTGCTGAACGCAAGTACATCATCGTGTTAATAATGAATATGGTGTAATTCAGCATATTCAGCGTAGCCAAGGGGAATTTCATGTCGCACTGGTTTGTCAAAAATAAAAGTGTGGCGCATCCTACGGAAAAAATCTTCATCATTATCGCCTACAAAAGGTTCAAAATTTGCGGCCAACAGATTATCCCCATAAATTAAACTTATGTCATTGACTTCTAGACAACGCTGATAAGGTAAATTCAATTTTATTTACTGATGAGAAACGGAGTCTTCAGTTCTAAAAATAGTCATTTATGTAAAAAAAAACAATCCTCATGATACTGTGGAAACTAGTTTCCAACAAAGATTTCATATTAATATCTGGTGTGGCATTATTCATGACAAAATTCTAGAACCATTTATTTTCAATGAAAACCTAACGGGAGATACATGCGTTCATTTCTTGAAAAATAATTTTCCGGCTCTTTTGGAAGAGATATCATTATAAATTAAATTTCAAATGATTTTCCAGCACGATAGTGCAACGCAACATTTTTTTTTAGTAACAAATCACTTGAAAGGTGATTTCTTAATCCTGGGCCAATTAATTGGCCCACCAATCACCTGGCTTAACGTCATTAGATTACTTCATTTGGACAGTATACTAATTAAAAATTGAAACTGAAGAAGAGTTACTCATTAAGATTCGAAATGCTATTGAATTTATACGAATCGATCCTGAGATGATACGGAAAGCCACCGGAAATATTTTACGTCGTGCGTAAAATATGAAGCAACATAAGTTGTGTAAATTATGAAGCAGGGAATGTTGGAACGATTAATGTAACTGGGGTTTGTTATTCTGTTATCATTTATCATTTCACGTATAACATTTTTTTTGTTTTGTTATATTACTAATAATGTTTATTAGGTAGAAAGAATAAAACGATTTTCTGTCTAATTTTCGTCTGTTTTGCTTCAATAAAAAACCGATTTTTACAATTTTGTTTTACTTTTTATAAGCTGTATTTACATTAATTTTTTTTTAAATTAAATTTTCTACAAGTATTGTTACTAAATCTTCCCTATTTATTAGTCATTTAACAAAAATATTTTACTACAAACCTAAAAAAAATTTCTTTTTCGAAACCGAAAAAGTTTTGTTTTACGTCAGATATCTTAAAAACTACTAGAGTTACAGATCTGAAACCTGTTTTATCCTATTTCCCAGCTCAAATTATACAAGAAACCACCAACTTAATTTGGATTTGAAAAATTACGGTAGGGCTTCTTTTTATTAGAAGAACTGTAATCCGGGGGAAATTTTTTGCTAACCGTAACTCGAAAACAAAGGGTTTTTAAACCTATGTTTATATAAACTCTTTTCATTATTTTCATCAGTAGAACAGTCCTGAAAGTTTCTCCGTTTCTTTGTGGTACACCTGTGTAAGAAAATAAGTAAATAAATGAAAAAGTAGTTCTTTGAAGAGTATTTTTTTCTTCTCATTTTAAAATACACATAAATATTACTTTTATAGTAATTAGTACTGTACCATTTTTTTTATATGTAATTCCTTCGTTTCTGCTGAAGATGATTATTTAACAGTCGAAATGGTCTCTAGTTTTAGATATTAACTAAAAAAAATATTAGTGTCTGAGCACAATCATGTTTTCCAATTTAAAGAAATAACAAGTTTTGTTTTTCATTCCTTCCATAAAGTAAATAAAGATTTTTTATAATACGCTACCAATTAAGTAAAAACTTACACGTAAGTAAATTATACCTATATATAATACATTAAAGAAACTTGATGGAGAAAACAGTGTAATTAAGATAAAATAGAACGAATTTTTTTACTTAACATATTTTAAATTATTATTTAACACATCGGAATATTATTTATAAACATATTTTATTATTTATTTTTATTTTTAATATATTTTTTTTTATAAATATTTCAATTTTCCAATTTCTACATTTCAGAGACATGAAATACGCGTGATAATAATTTAAATGTATAATCTTTTATTTACTTTCTGATAAACGTCTGTTTATTTACGCTGCTGATACATACGTAAATTTGTTTTCTATAAAAAGAAAAATCAAAAAAATCTCTTTTTAACAATTACCGATTACCTTCTGTATTTATTATTATTATTTTTTTTTTTGTATTTCGGTCAGTTCTCGAGATTAAAAAAAAAGTGTGTGAGCTGGATGTTGACGTAAAAAATTTAAAAAAATAGTTTTTTTTTGTCGGTCGACCGAATAGGAATATATAAATAGAAACATTGGCTCACGTACATAAATATGTTTCGTTTTATTCTTTAGAATATCTGAAGGAAATTCCGAAAATTATCGATACAACAAAAAACTATTCCTATCTCAAATATTATCAATTATAAAATTAAATTATCTTTTTTTCCTCATGAAAAAAGTAAATATATATATATATATATATATATATATATATCTATTTACATTAAACTAATTATTTTTTCCGTTTGGATTTATTTGACATAGAAAGAAAATCTGATGTGGACTACACATGACTTCCTTGTACGCCTACTAAATTACATTTACACAATTTTTAAAATGAAAAGTACATAAAATTTTATTTCAATAAAAACTTCAGATATTTTTTCATAATTTTTTTTCTTTTTTTTGTTATTGAATTATTATTCATCGTACATTTTTTTTACAATGTCAGGTTAATATCAATATATTAACAAATCAATATATTTAAATAAAAAAAAATTTTTTTTTTAAAAAGATGGTATGATTCGAACCCATATGTGCCTTCATCTAAAATCCAAATATTTCATTAATTAAAATTTTATTTGGCTATAACTCTGTAAAAGCTCTAATTGACGAATTATTACTGCAGTTAATAAAAAGTCCAAAATAAAAAAAAAATTGGATGTTGGGCTTTTTGGGACACTTACTTCAGTCGATTAGAATCAAAAGGAGAGGTGCAAAACTAGGTATTACAACAGTCCTAAATCCAAAATTTCAATATTCTACAGCTAATCGATTTTGAGTTATGCTAGATACATACTTACGTACAGACGTCACGCTAAAACTATTCAAAATGAATTCAGGAATGGTGAAAATGGTATTTTCATTGAAATCTGACAAACCGAAATTTTTCGGGATCACAAAACTTCCTTTACTTCGTTCATGGAAGTAAAAACAATAAATATTTAATTTTCACAGAGTTTTTAACTGAAGTCAGTTCTAATAATTACATATGTATATATATATATTATTTAATATACGAAAAAAAAATATATTTTTTTTAATCAGGAAGTTAAAAAAAAATAATAATATAAGGAAAGGAAAAATAAAATATTATTTTGGTATCAACTTTTAAAAATGCAATTAAAAAACTTTTTAATTTTGAAATTCACTTATTTATCAATGTAAATTTTGAATATTTTTCAGGTATGATTATTTTAATTTGATTTCAACAGGGAATATACATTCGTAAATAAAATTTAAACATTTGCAAAAAAACATATCATAATTAAAAAATTAATATTCTTTAGTTTATCTCTGGGATTCTATTTTTGGTTGGTCCATCAGCTTAATTTAAAAATACATCTTGCCCAAATTTCAAATTCCGTTGATATTGAGAAGCAAAATATTTTTGCCAGATCAAAGTGGCTGTTATATGTATATAAGAAGGTATTATATAAATATCTCATTGCAACATAAATGTATATGAATAATACTCGTATTTACTTATCTATCGTAATAAATTGTTTAGTTATTTAACTTATATAGAAATATTTATTAAAATTATACCATACATAAACAAATGGTTTTATTAATCTGCTACAGAATGTAATAGCAGAAGAATCGTTGGTGTTTTACGTAATATTTAAATGATGTTTTTAATTTAATTCCTCATAAAAATCTCTAAAGAAGCAGAGTGCTTCTTACGAAAGTATTAAGATGTGAAAAAATAAAACAAAACAGTAAGAGAAAAAGTAAATTTTATAAATAAATTCTCATCTGTTACAATATTTTACTCGTGTATACGATTATATTTTAATTATACATAAAAGTATAAAAATACAAGTAAACAAGCTTTAACAATAAACAATCAGTTACCATCAATCTATGAATTGTGATGCAAAACTGAAAAATACAAAACCGATTAATGTTAAGGGCAAAAGGGATAATAGAAAAGAAGAATGGCGAGTTAGTGTATTCAAAAGCGTGCGAGTTCAAAGGGGAAGGTCATGGAAGTTAAGTCGCTTACGTTTGCTTTTCCGTACTTGCGCCTATTAATTTAACGTCCGCCTTTGCGTTCAGAACGTGTGATCGGATCGCATCAGGTATCGAAAGGTTTGTCATCCCGCTACATGATCAGATAATTGAAGAAATTTATATCGTAGACATGGAGGTTAAAGAATGGAAACCCAAAATTATTTAATGAAAGTTAAGATCGAAAAGGTTTCTACGTAAATGATCGATCGTGTATCTATTATATTCACAATGTTAAATCGATTTTACGAACCTTTTTTTCAATGAGAGACAAACTTTAAAATTTTTAAAGAATATTTTTTTCAATAGTCAAGTAATTTTTGAGATTTATCTATCTAAAAAATTCTTTATCTTTTTTTGCCAGGTTTTGACTATTATTATTTTTTTCATTTAGGTTCAGTAAATAAATGAATATTTTTTCTTAAAACTCCATAGTAGTTATTATTTTATCTTTTAAAAGTTTAAAAAAAATATATATATAAATATAATAATAAAAATAAATTTTCTAGAAAAATAAATCTATTTTCTTAACTTCTTAATACAAAGTTAAGAACGATAGAAGATAGTATAACAAAATTGTAAAAGAAATACTTCAACATCTTATTACGTATGAAATAAAAGTAAATTTATTACATTAAATATTTTTTTTGTAAATCCTCCTTTACTAGGCTGAAAATAGACCTACTAGGTTTTTTTTTTAATTTTACAAATATTCTTTTTTTTTAATATAACCGACCACGTAAAAAAGAATGAAAATAAAATTATCCTTTTTAATTATCTATAAATTTTCTTTTTTGTAAGTTTTCAACAATTTAAAACCAGCGACTCCTTAATTTAAACTATTTAAAAAAAAATTAATCATCAATAAATGGAAAATGGTTGCTATAAAATATTAGAGAGAAAGGTGGAAGAAGTGTTAGGAGAAGACCAATTTGGTTTCAGGAAAAGTATAGGGACAAGGGAAGCAATTTTAGGCCTCAGATTAATAGTAGAAGAAAGATTAAAGAAAAACAAACCAACATACTTGGCGTTTATATACCTAGAAAAGTCATTCGATAACGTAGACTGGAATAAAATATTCAGCATTTTAAAAAAATTAGGTTTTAAATACAGAGATAGAAGAACAATTGCTAACATGTACAGGAACCAAACAGCAACAGTAATAATCGAAGAACATAAGAAAGAAGCTGTAATAAGATTGGGAGTCCGACAAGGATGTTCCCTATCCCCGTTACTTTTTAATCTTTTCATGGAACTAGCAGTTAATGATGTTAAAGAACAATTTAGATTCGGAGTAACAGTACAAGGTGAAAAGATAAAGATACTACGATTTGCTGATGATATAGTAATTCTAGCCGAGAGTAAAAAGGATTTGGAAGAAACAATAAATGGCATAGATGAATGGCATAGTCCTACGCAAGAACTATCGCATGAAAATAAACAAATACAAAACAAAAGTAATGAAATGTATTAGAAATAACAAAGATGGACCAATGAATGTGAAAACAGGAGGAGAAAAGATTACGGAATAGAAGAATTTTGTTAATTGGGAAGTAGAATTACTAAAGATGGACGAAGCAGGAGCGATATAAAATGCCGAATAGCACAAGCGAAACGAGCCTTCATTCAGAAATATAATTTGTTAACATAAAAAATTAATTTAAATGTCAGGAAAACATTTTTGAAAGTATATGTTTGGAGTGTCGCTTTATATGGAAGTGAAGCTTGGACAATCGGAGTATCTGAGAAGAAAAGATTAGAAGCTTTTGAAATGTGGTGCAATAGGAGAATGTTAAAAATCAGATGGGTGAATAAAGTGACAAATGAAGAGGTATTGCGGCAAATAGATGAAGAAAGAAGCATTTAGAAAAATATAGTTAAAAGAAGAGACAGAATTATAGGCCACATACTAAGGCATCCTGGAATAGTCGCTTTAATATTGGAAGGACAGGTAGAAGGAAAAAATTGTGTAGGTAGGCCACGTTTGGAATATATAAAACAAATTGTTAGGGATGTAGGATGTAGGGAGTATACTGAAATGAAACGACTAGCACTAGATAGGGAATCTTGGACAGCTGCATCAAACCAGTCAAATGGCTGAAGACAACAAAAAAAATATTTAATACGTTTTTCTTTTTGAGTCAGTTTTTACAATTTTTTTAAACATTTTAATTTTAGTGTTTTATTTAATAAGCCATGTATAATCCATTTGAAAAAAGGAAACGCTAGAAATCTGTTATTTGATAAAAATAATGAAAATAATGCATAGGAACGACATAAATGAACTACTACCGAACATCAATTTCTAGAATCCAAGAATTTATTTTTTTTTACCCTATTTTAAGATGATTTTCTTCAATTTTCAAGTGAAAATACTTTGAATATCAAAATTTTATCCTGCTGTATAAAGATTTCATTACGATATAAAAATATAATGCAAAAATTACGATGAATATCTTCAAAATATCAATGAATAAAAAATAATATATCGTAAAAAAAATAAGATTCAGTCAGTTACCGGAAAAACTTACGACGGAATCTTCCATAGGATTCTTTTGCATAAAAACCATCAGAGCAGATTCCTACGGCAAATTTAAACTAAAGAATCATTGAAATCCACCCATTAAATGAACATATTACGGTATACAAACGTCCGAAGAAAATAAAAATAAAAAATTACAAAAGAGTTCTGAGTGTCATACTACGGCGAGGAATATCATTTCACGGAAACTTTCAAAGTTTAAGGCTACTGAGATAGACTTCCTTAGAAGAAATTTTCTCGTTAAGACTAGATTACAAATGATTAAAAACAATGAACGAGAAATATTAACAAAATATTACGAATGAAGTGTAGTAGAAACAACTATATGTTCGGTCGCATGAACGGAATGACTAATGAAAGACTGCCGAATTAAGTTCTACGTTAGGCTGAAGATACAAGTCGACCGTAGCGTAACAGGAATAACAAAATTTGAGAGCCAATATCAACTTTAGATGTATACTGTAGATCGAAGACTAATTGAACAGGAAAAGACATGAAAACTGAGAGCGGAGAAGCAATACCTATAAAATTCTGCTAAAAATAAAAAGAGTATTTTAACAAAAACAAATTGAAATCTACAGCAGACAGCAACATAAAAACATAGAGCAGAAATATAATTTTAAAAAAATCACCTGATAAAATGACAGGTAATATAAAATGAAATGTAAATTAAAATAAAAGGTTAAACGTAAGAACAGAATGATGTAACTGTTATTGTCAAGAAAAACACCACAAAATGTAATGATAATAACACGATTTGATATTTATTAATATTTAAATCGTAAAACTTCAGTCATTATATTTAAGTCAAGTCAGTTTAAATCGCAATTATTTAATATTATTATAGGAATTAAATTATAACCGGTTAACATCTGTAACCTTACAAGGTATGCCATACCTTATACAACATTATTATTTGTAAATCACAACATATTTAAAATACCATTCACACTAAAGTTTATAAACCTAAAATAGAATATAAATAAAAATAAATAAAATAATATAAAAAATTACAACATACAGAAAAAGCTGACAACAATGTCATTGAAATATCCCTCCATGTTTGGATTAAAATTAAATTTATCCCTCTCCAATCATAAAGTTGAAAGTTGTTTTTACGACGTTATTAACTGATTATTTATTTGTTAATTTTTTTTTATCTAAATGAAAATTATTATAGCTAATTTGAATTAAAAATAAATCCCCAAACTATGATAAAACTAGAAAAGATGTTCCCATTAATATTGTCTTCTTTAAATAAAAGTAATTTAAAAAAATTAATAACTTATACAGTACACTGAAATTATAGAAATGTAAAGACGAAACTTTCTTAATTACTAATTTGTTATATTTCATTATTTGATAGAAACGGATATTACAATAACTATTCCAGTTTATAAAATGTATTGAAAATGACCTCCTCTAACATCAGTACACTATTTCAATTTGTTTTCTGGGGGGCAGCCAGAACGGGCAATCGTGATGGCCACAAACCCCTCGAAATGATTCGTTCACCAAAGAAATTTCGTAAAAAAGTTATTGACCTATTAGCCGTGACCGCTGCGGCGCTATCTTGTTGGAGCCAACCGTGATTATGACGATTGTGATGCGATTATGTAATGTAACGATTACAGTAGCTGTACGTTAGTGCTACACTAGCGATCCTTGTGATGAAACGAGGTACTAAGTATCCCGCTTTGCCACTAATTTATTTACAGCATTTTTTAGGATGGGGGTGCGATTTTGCAAAATCCTTTTTTTTACCTTCATTAGGCGAAATCTCGAAATACTGAAGGTGACACCTTGCTCTACAGCCTCACTCACTTGACCTTCTAAGTTGAAAATTAAATGGCATCAATGCCCCATATATACTCGTAGAAGTAATCTGTCCACGTTTGGTTAAAATCGGTCGAGTAGTTCTGGAGATATAAACTGATTTAGGATGCGACACCGAACACACACACACATATTTCTGGAAAATTTTCAACCGGTTTTTTGGGTCCCTTAGGCGTCAAAACGTAAAGATCCGGTGAAAACCGCATATGCTTAAATTGAACAGATTACAATACTTTCCCTTTTATTAAAGTTAAAGCTTTGCGATAGCGCTAGACACGAAAGTAAAATGAAACTGTGGTTAAAAAGAAATAAATAAATTCTATTTATTTTATAATTATTCTATTTAATGTTGTTTATTTACTTTTATATTAGTAGTATTCTAAACTAATGGAGTAAAATTTTATTCGTTATACTGTAATTAAAAATTAACGGATTTTATTTATTAACTAGTTATAAAAACCTACATTTATTTATAAAATTTAAAATCAAATTTCACATTATGTTTCGTGTATACTGTCTCTTACCTACAACTGAAAAATATGAAACAATACTCTGATATAAAAAAAAAAAAAACATAAGATAAAATTCAAATAATATACATTACATTACTCGTTACTGCTTCTACTGATTGATGTAATGATTATCTAAAATCAAAACTATCACCACAGTTTCCGATTAACTTTGTACTGTAATACTACTTTGTAAACACCCTTGAGGGCGTTACAAATCAATCTTGTGATTCTCCCCCAAACTACGAAGTTTCCCTCTCTGTGATCGGAAATTACGGCTTATACATAAACAGAAGAGCATCCAAATAAACGCGTGTATATATTTGTTATTACACATAAATTCACAGAAACGTATTGTACAATATTATTTTTTTGTAATGCTAAAACCGGAGATTACATTCGATTTATAAAATTAACGTTCAGAAAAGTCATGTCTTGTCACGTTTAAATGACATATACAGTACCTGTTTTATAAACTTTCATTAAATATAATACGATGTCAGTCAAAATAAAAATTTTTCATAAGAAAGAGCAGACGACGGTTACTTCACTAATTCATAACAAAATTTCCCATTACGACAAAACGGATAACAAATGACTTCTGGGCTACGGAAATGAAAATAATGAACATAAAAAAGACCATTAGATTATTCAATTAAGTAAGAAATACAGGCTAATTTTTATTGCAAATAAAAAGTTTTTTTCTTCAAAAATTAAACGATTACTTATAATCATTACTTAATTATAAAACTATACGTATCACTACAATAAAAGTTGAAATGAATAGGATTAATCTAAAAATATAGGTTAACTAATTTCTGCTTTTTCATTAAAAAAAAAATCTTGCCGCGACAAATTTTATATAATAATTTACCAAAATAACAAGTATAATATGTATTGAATGTAATCATTTCTGTCATGTAATGTTATAGCTAATTAAAGTATTAAATAGCCAATATCTGAGCGTGGTGTCAAAATGAATGAAGGATAATATTCTCCGTGTAACTCGAGAACATGCACCACAGAACGATAATATTCATAAAGAGCAATTAATATCATAATAAATTGATACAAGGATAGCGATTTGATGAACAAGCTTGAAAGTTTTAATAAAAAAAATGTTTAAAAAAAACAAGAAAGCAAGCTTTGTTCATAATTCACATAATTTAAAAAGAAAAAAAGTTATACGGTAACAACTCGAAAATCTTTGAAAGCAAATTATTATATAACTTACATTACAGAAATATATTTGCCAGTTCGCTTACTTCTAAACAAACGGAGGCGATGCCGGCCTTCGTGGTGTGAAAGGTAGCATCTCGGCCTTTCATCCAGAGCTCCCGGGTTCGAATCCCGGTCAAGCATGGCATTTTCACACGATACAAATCTTTTCATTTTACTCATATATATATATATATATACTGTTACTCTTGATGAAATTAAAATAGTTGTGTTTAGTAAAGGTACTTCTACTGGGTTGAATGATTTAATTGATTTTGGTGGTCAATTTATACTAATTTCAATTGATGGTGCTAATCTTGAGTGGAAGAATATTCAAAAGAATATAATTTCTGATATAATGAATATGATCATGCCCATTTTTATTACTGATATACTCGTGTATATATATATATATATATATATATATATATATATATATATATTATAATGCAATAACATAATCACAATAATCATTACCAACTAATATCGTAAATTGCATATTTAGTTACACAAAAGAACATATTATATCTTGTTAGATTTTTAATTAGTACATTTCCATAATAATTTAATGGTTATTATAAGCATTCAGTAACGTGATTACATTTGTTTTGTTTCTTGTAATGAAGACTACGAAACAGAAATAGATAAATCGATACGAACTATGTACAATAAGTTTTGTAAGGGTATTTGTTTGATGCGCAGTAGTTAATTATGTTTGCCTCTGGGTATGTATTGGGAGTTGGTGACGGGTGTAATGGGAATAAATAGAACGGTGAGGGGAATGAACCGTTATACTGTTAAGATAACTGTTTACAGCTAATCGCATGCGAGTATTTCACCCCACTCTGGCGCAGCTGCAACGCGTATAATACAACCCTACAAATCTGCGTGAAACTATACTTATAAAACAGACTGGCTGTAATTTTTACTAATTAATCAGTGGTAACTGGCTGGCAGTCAACATGTTACGTATAACTTGTAGGCTACATGTTCCAATTGTTTCAGAAATTCTAAAATATTTTCATTTACAATTAACTTTCATTTGTTTTTTAAGAACCGAAAAAATATATGTCAACAAATATATGTTTAGTAGGAGGATTTTTGATTTTATTTTATAAAAGGATTTAATTAATAAAACGAACTCAAATTTTTACAGTTAATACATCTGTACTGTAAACCTTTTTTAATATTAGTTTTAGACTTATTACTATTAGGTAGATTTCATAAGAAAGCTACCCATTGTGATGGGTACCATGATTCGACTTCCAAATTTCATATCTTCGCGTTTCACATCCCCCATACCCAAAACTAACGTCAGTTTAAAAGTTTATATGTACATTTATACATATATTTCACTTTTTTATGGACACAATAATTGACGTAATTTTGCGCCAATCGTTTTCAAATTGATACATAAAATATATAAATATAAAATAAAACGACCCAAAATCTCGGTCGAGTTCGTTAATGGGCAAAATCATGGGGATGGAAACGGGGGCTTTTCTTCGAAAAAAACAAAATATCGCTAAAACTTTCTTATTAAGAAAAATAACGAATTCGTTTAAACTTCCTACTATTCTTTGGATAAGGGCCTCAAAACTTATATAAAAAAGTTTTTGATATCAATAACCACTGACCTAGGGGATGGAAAAAAGTGGGGTTTCGAAGACATAAAAGAATCATACCTCCCTTAATAAACACAGTATCGAACGGATTAAAATGGTCGTTAGTGCGCTAAACATTAAATAAAAATTTTGTCTGAAACAATTTTTGATATGACCAACCCTTACGGCAAGGGACAACCAAAATGTTGCTGGAATTGTAAGATGGGGTTAGTCGTATCCCGAACATGTGAAACTTTTTTTCACATGCAACCATTGTCGTATTGAGTAAATTTGAAGTTTATCTTAACTTTAAGGTGGAAATCTTTTTTATCTCCCTCACTTAGCATCGGTGAAATCTACCTCTGCCTTCCGGCGTGTCGAAATGGATATTTTTACTTAGCATAGGTCTAGAAGGAAAACTATTGTAATCGGTCCAATTTGGGCATATGCGGTTTTCACCGGATCTTCACGTTCTGATACCTAAGGAATCCAAAAAACTGATGGAAATTTTCCGGATGTTAATGTTCGCATATACGTGTGTGTTCGGTGTTGGCCTCTAAATCACCTTATATCTCCAGAACTACGGGACTGATTTTGACCATACTTGGTCAAATTACTTCTATAAATGTGTCATTGATACCATTTAATTTTCAACGTAAAAATCCAGGGGGTGAAACTGTAGAACAAGGTCATCCTCAGTTTGTCGAGATTTTGTCTTAGCTGTTTCTTAGATACATTTTTTAACAATTAAAAAATAACAATATCTGGAAAAAAATATTTTTGCAAATTCGCTCTCCACCTCAAAAAATTTACTGAACTATTCCTATGTTATGATGTCACAGGTGAGCGATAGAATTAAATAAATTAATAATATTTAAAATGTAAAAACGTAACTCGGTCTAGCTGGATCTCGAACTCGATCACCCGGTTGACTCGGTATCTAGTGCGTTAAGACTCACAGCTACAACCAGTCTGCCGGCCATACAAGCGAAATTTGTTCTATGCAAGTTGTGAAACTATATTAGTTTAATTTGTCCCGACCGTCGCCGCTAGTATCACCAAACCCGCGAGAAATACGTACAGTATGCGTGCGCACTTTAGTTAAAATCACTGAATTACAAAAACGATAAAAAACTGTATTTAAATATAATTAAATTTGTTTTAATTAAATTGTGTATGTATGTGTGAGTGTGTAAGCCGTGCATCAAAAACAACCTCACAGTTGTAGGACTTTCCCTTCACGCTACTAATGCCGCGTGAAGGGAAAGAGTCGTACAACTGTCAGCTTTTTGAAAATTATTCTCATAAAATTTTCGAAGATATCAGTCGAAGGTGAATAAAAATTGGGTTTTATTTACCCATACCTTGCATATTATAATTAATTAATATGAATAAAAAAATTGGTCGAGATATACTTTTTCACACTGTTCATACATCACCATTAATATTTTTATTTAATCACTTTGATTATATATTTACCCATTTAATTGTAATTTTTATTATATAATTACTATACAGTTGTTATCGGCTGTAATATGTTCAGGACAGGCATAGTCTACCACAAAATTATGGTATCGTTTACAAATTTATAATACATTTAATCAGAATAATTTTAAATGATTATATTGCCTTTATTTACACAGATTTATGAATTCCATTGTGTAGATAGATTCCTTATACAGAGTCATTCATGGGAACCGGATGTTTTTGAAGTGGGTTGTACTAGGGCGTTCGTGGTGGAAGGGGCACGTGGCTGATGTCCGACGTTTCCTTTGTTCATAGCATTTACATTTTAGTCGTTGAGATGGAGCCGTGGACGCTAGACCAACGCCTGTACGCGTATGAAAGTTTTGTGCGAAATGACGAATCCGTAACTGCTGTTCAGCGAGATTTCCGCCCTCAGTTTAATAGTTTAATATCCATCGTAATGCAAGTGTCCCTTCTCGTAACACAATATTGCGATGGGTAAATAACCTTCGAACAAGCGGTTCAATATTGAAAAAACCAGCGGGTCCCCGACGAACTGCTAGCACTCCGGAGAACATCGAACGAGTAAGGGAAACTATTGTCAGAAGCCCACGCCGCTCTATTCATAGGCATTCAGCAGCGCTTCAAATGAGCACAAGTGCAGTAAGACGAATTCTGCATACAGACCTGCATTTCCATCCTTACAAGATAGCCGTTGTGCAGCAGTTAAACGAGAAAGATTACAATTTTGTCGACAAATGCTTACCGTTTTTGAAGAAAATGAAAATTTGTTATTGTTAATTAGTGACGAAGCCCATTTTCATCTTAATGGCTTCGTCAACAAACAGAATTGCTGGTATTGGGCAGAAAGAAACCCACATCAGCTTCACGAGAGACCACTTCATAGCCCAAAGGTGACTGTCTGGTGTGCAATAGGAAAGGTCGGTGGTTTTTTTGAAGAAAATGCTGCCGTAACTGCAACAGCTGATCGTTACATTGCGATGTTGAATACGTTTTTCATCCCTGAGTTACGAAACCGGGGAATCAATTTTCAAAATCTGTTATTCCAGCAGGATGGAACTACAGCGCACTCAGCGAGGGCAACGATGTGTGTTATCCGTAACTTGTTTCCGGGACGGATTGTTTCCAGATTCGGCGACATTCCTTGGCCCCCTCGGTCCCCCGACTTGAGTAGTTGTGTTTTTTTTTCTGTGGGGTTTCTGAAATTGTGTGTGTACGGCAATAAACCGCGTACATTTGAGGACCTAAAGATCGCAATTCGTCATCATGTCACCTAGATTGATGTAGACATGCTGCAAAGAATTGAGGCCAGTTACCGTGAAAGGCTACAACAATGTATTGCCCAAAATGGACATCACTTGCCGGACATAATTTTTCGTTCATGAGTAAGTAATAAATGCTTTGATTTAACAAGTGTTTCAGTAATAATAAAACTTTTTTTAAATAAATATTCAATTTTTTATGATTATTTTAAAATATCCGGTTGCCGTGAATGACCCTGTAGAAGGAATTGCGATATAAAAAGAAAAAAAAAATTGGAATTGCGCGCGTATGAAAGCAAGTAATATTATTTGTATTCTGCTCTTCATTTTTTCCTATACTACTTTGATGTTAACATTTATTCTGAAAATAAATAAAAATCCAATAGAAAATTCCACGAATTAAATTCCGATATTATTTAACCTGAATTCAGGTAATTTAATAAATCAAGGTTATAGCAAACAGATATTCTCATACTGTAAACCAAAATTAATAATACGTATTTACTAATTTCAAAATGTTATACACATGTTTACATAATATGCAGTTGATTGCTGCAAAGGTGTACATAATGGTATAATCTATTTAAGTGTGGATTTAACCCCAAGGGCATCTGTCAACGGGAGTATAATGTTAATGTGTAGCCTAATGTATAAAACGCCCTTTACTGTAGAGATGGTATATCACGTCAGGCAGGTGCACAACACCGACAGATTATCGTTTCTGTACACAAAACGTCCCATGTTCTAACATATTTCTAAATATTATAACAAAATACGTAAGGTTTTGTTATTTGTTTTAATGATTATGAAATAAACTTTACAAAATATATAATAGAACTCATTTATTATTCACGGATTTTACATACTATCATGTGTAAACATGATATTTTACAGAAAATTTATTATTTATTGAAAAAATAAAAATAAACGAAAATAAATTCTTCTTTGGTTCAACAGCTTAAGACGAAAACATAAATAAATAAAAAAAAAAGAAACAATGATGTGTAAGAGCAAAAGAGAAAGAGAACTACACAATGAAAAGAGAAAAAATCCATCGTTAATGTTACAAGAAATAACCTTTAATTATGTAACCTGAATTTAATTATCGTATTAATACACGGAATATCAACTAAATTAATTAATTGGCAAATATAAAACCAACATTTAGCCGAATTTATATACTTAAGCGGAAGAATTAAAATAAAAATGTTCACTGAAAAAATAAATCGATAAATATAATATTTAATACTTTTTGAACATTTTGAGGTCTGCCGGTCTGAAACCTGTTTTATTTCCAAGGACAGGTGAATTTTAGTAATAACTGATTTGTTTTGTTTTATTTAAATTTATAATGAAAAAATAATATATCTTATTTTATAACATTACCATTTTTTTTTTTCAGTGTATTATACAATGCATGGAAATCACAGACACACTAATTTTTAAGGACAAAACATCAAAAGAAATTTCTTGTAATTGAACATTATCGCACTTCTTTAAATATTAAAATCAAAACGATAGTATTTTAAAAATGCATTTATCTTTTTCATATTACATTGAAAATGTAGAATAGATTATACATTTTCTCATCAAGCAAGGTTACATTTAACTCCTGCTAGAATCGTTAAATTACGATATATATATATATATATAAACAAAATTTACATACAACTCGTATGTAAATACATGGTGATCATAAATTATTCAGTGCATTTTAGGTGTAATAAAAAACTTATTTTGAAAAGGAATTTCAAACAGTCTTGTTTACAACGCTTATTAATTTCAAACACGTTCCGCATGACCACGTTTTTGTGTCGCGTAAAATGTCTTTCTTTCTTTTTCCAGTTTAGCCTCCGGTAATTACCGTTCAGATAATACTTCAGAGGATGATATGTATGAGTGTAAATTAAATGCCCAACCAGCACACAACACCGGTATTCACGAAATAGTATTCAAATCCGTGTAAAAATAACTGACTTTACTAGGACTTCAACGCCGGAACTCTCGACTTCCAAATCAGCTGATTTGGGAAGATGCGTTCACCACTAGACCAATCCTGTGAGTTGGATCGTAAAATGTCTAGGCGATATTCAAGTTCACGCCACACATAACGATGAACATCTGGAGTTATTTTATTAATTACACTTTTGATTCTTCTTTTGATTTCACTGATGTTGACAACCTTCACTGGGTTCACCCTGTCTTTTGAAAAAACTCCCAAAGAAAGGAATCAAGTGGCGTAACGTCAGGGGATCGAGGTTGCAAGGGATAGGTCTATCACGGCCGACCCAACGCTGAGGAAATTGTTCATGTAGGAAATCGCTAAAATGTAAACACCCAGAATAATAACGTGTGATCTTTTTGGAAGTTAACGTTGGGTTGCAGATGTTAAATTTGTGGTACTGCATACTTCTGTGGAATTTCTAGATAACTAGCGCGAGCTAAGTTGGCTCGGCAAAGAAGAATGATTAATCATTTCATAAGCAATCAAGGCACATCAAACGTTAATTTTCGGGCTATCACGTCGTGCTTGTCGAACGACATGAGGTTTCTAGCTATCCCAAATCCGACATTATGACGGTTAACGTGACCAGAGACACGGAAGGTAGCTGTCACAGTAGATTAGTTTTTATAAACACGCATTATCTTCGTCCCCTTTATCAAGAATGTCCACGCAAAATTGTAACGGCGTGGTTTATCATCTTCAATTGCGTGCACCGACTGAATTTTGTACGGATGAAGTTTTAGGCGCTTGTTGTAGCCTTCACAATTGCTAGTTCCCAGGGGCCTACACATCTCGCAGTAATGCCTCGGGGTGATTCTGGGATGCGTAGGGTTACTCCAAAGAAGTTGGTTTTAGTCGGTAGTCTGTTGATGGCGGTTGGATTAGACCACCAGCAGGAGTCGGACAGCTCGTGCGTAAATGCATTTCCACCTCCGTCCCTCCAAACAAAAAGTTCCCAGTCGATTGCGGTATTTCCAGTTTTAACTCGTACGACGAGTCAATTTACTCGAGCTTCTCTGAAAAGTCTATTTTACTCGACCCACAACTTCCTCGGAGACAGGAGGTCTGCCAGCACTTTTTTTTATGTACTATAGTTCTTTATTCTTAAACTACTGATACCAAAGTTTAATAAAATTTATTAGGAGGATCACGGCCGTACTCCAAACGGAAACTTCTTCTACAAACGGTAATAACAAATCCGTTTTCATGAAATTATAGTAGGCACAATGCTTTATCCTGCACGGTAGCCAGTGCTCAACCGATGAACCCCGCATCGTACCGGCATGTTTATTCAAGGTCAGTAACTCTAATATCACTGCTGTTCGAAAAAAAATCAACGCGCGCTACATTTTTTTGTTCATATTTTATTAACCCCTAAAATGGGCTGAATAAATTATGTTAACCTTCATACATATATAATTTTTTTGAGTAACCAAAAATGTAATGTTATTTACATTTACATAACAAGATGGGAATTATTACGTACAAATCGGCAGAATTAAAGAGCGGTTACAAATATCTATCCAAATCTAAGCCGAACGCAATATATTAAAACAAACTTTAAATATGCATTTAGAAAATAATTAAATAATACCATGAAGTTCGTAATTTCGTAAATTTAAACTAGAATTAATAAAAAAGGAAAGGAAAGTGCAATATATCTAATTAATTGAAAGTTTTCTCTGAATTACAACGGTTAACAGAATAAATTTTATATACAGTAAATTGAAGGGGAGGTAAAAAAGTGAAAAATCTGTTTTACTATCGCAAATTATCACTGTATTAGACATTGAAAGGCATCATCAACGAAAACCGACTAAAGATTTTCAGTCAGTTTCTAGTTAAAAAAAAAAATAATATCAATAATAGGAACCGGCTTAAGTTGAACTTTGCACGTATATATAATTGCTCACACAACCTTTTCTGATGAATCAATGGTTCATCAATTTTTATGTAAAACATAATACAAACACAATAAAAATAAAATCGTACTAAAACAGTAGTACGATGGAACAGTAGTACGATGAAAACAGTAGATGGAACTTTCTAATAGGTCAGGAGTATTCTATAAGGAGTGACGTTAAGAAAACCATTGATAGGTACTGTATTGGACACTCCTCTGGGCTGATTTATAGCTGGTCCGCCCCCCCCCCCCCCGGGGGATACTGGCTGGATCATGGTGAGCTTTAATTGGTCATCGTATGATTTTTCAAACGAATACTGCGTTCCGACTGCTCAAACGTATGTAGTTATTTTTTTAAATTTCACTTTAGAATCAGATACAAGTACTTTGTGTTATCACTAAACGTATGGATATTTTATGATTTATCGTATTATGGTATTATTATAATAAACTTCGCGCTCCTGTTGATGTGGCTTCTGGTACTCCTGGTTGTGGTGAAGTTGGCTTGGTAAGAAAAAGAAGAATAAATAACAGGGAAGTCTTGCTACTGCGATCTGTTGTGACACTGCTGACGACGAATATCATTTTGATCCTGCGCCTGATGTTAATGAGGTCGTTGTTCTTGAGGAAAATGGACAAGCGAGGACAAATCTTGTAGGCGGTTGGAGTATCCATGTCCTCGTAAGCATAGAGGTAAACCTCAGAAAAGAAAAATTGAAGTTAAGAGACCCATAACTGGAGCTGATAAACTCGAAATACGGATTAAGATTTGGAAATGGGCTGTTTTTGCCACACGGTTTGGCGTGTCGGTTTCCTCAGAGGATGTTGAAAGGATTATTAAGAACTCCAACGTTGAGTCTGTTTTGTGTACTAAGCTTCGAACTAAGAGAGATGGGTATAGCTTATTTCATATACAGGTGCCTTCTGAGGAGTATGATTGCTGACTCCCAAGTCTGGTCTAAAAATATTTTAGTTTTAGTTAAATCGCTGAGCAGTAATTCATTTATAAACAACAGACTAAATCAAAAATTTCAACTTTTTACAGCAAATCGTTTTTGAGTTATGCGAGATATATATATACGTTCGACACACCGAAACTAGTAAAAATAGATATTTTCGTTGAAAATTGAAAACCGAAATTTTTCGCGATCACAATACGTCCTTTACTTCGTACAAGGAAGTAAAAATTCTAGCAATACTAAATAGTATATTAATAATAGTTTTTGTTATTTATTTTAACTTCTTTGGTAACACGAACCGAAGGTTGTAAATCAATAAAAAAAGTAAATAAAAATCATGTACATTATTCTTTTTTTTAACTATTTTCACTGAAGTTTGTTACAAAATTAATGCTACACTGTTTTTCTAATACGTAAGAGTATACATCAAATACCAACTATGCACTATCTAACAGAATTATAGTATTAAATCACAAAAAGTTAAGTGAATTCCATAAAATAAACGAAAATTCAATCAGAAATTTAATTATAGTTTAAATTTACACGCATAACGTGCACACAGCATTAAGAACTTAGATTACCAAACAGTTACAAGAAATCTAATTAATCCTCACCATTTTATGATATAATTTATAAAATGGCAAAATAATTTACGGCTAATTATCTGAATTAATTAAAATAATTGTTTTATATATCTTCACTCACTTATAAAACATAGACACACACACACACACACACACACACACACACACATATATATATATATATATAAGCATGGCGAGCGCGTACGTTTACGAAGATATAAATGAAATTTAATGAGGACGTAAAAAAATTTAATAAAGTAGTTTAACAAGGAATAAACGATATATTCAAACAAAATAAACAATAAAATAATTATTTCAAGTGGTAATGGACACACAATCTAACAACAGAAACAGCAGTCGTAAAACAACTGTTTTTTTCCTGTTTAGCCTCCAGGAATCACAGTCAGGTATTACTTCAGAGGATAAATGAAGATGATATGTACGAGTGTAAGTGGAGTGTAGTCTTGTACATTTAACAGACTTAAGTCTCAGGTCGACCACTTCTGAGATGTGTGATTAATTGAAACCCAACCACCAAAGAACACCGGTAACCACGATATAATATTCAAATACGTATAAAAATAACTGCCTTTAATAGGATTTGAATGTTGGAACTCTCGACTTCAAATCAGCTGATTTATGACGACGCCTTCACCACTAGACCAACCCGATGGGTCGTAAAACAAGTGCTACTTTAATCCAAGTGAACTACTCAATAGCAGTCTATATATTACTACTGTAGTATTTAAAATTCTAAGCCGATACACGCTTCGAGAGAATCGATATATTTTCATAGTTTGTCATCAAATTCTAATAGTAATTTCATAGAAATCTATAATTTATACTCGGAAACTTGAATTGTGTGCAGAGTAACTAGAACAGTCACGTTTGACGAACTAATCAAAAACAAAGATTAATCAAATCGAACTGAATATTTTACATCTCTAACATACTGACGAAGAATTTAATCAATATTTCAACTAGTTTTTAAAACAATACAATAATTAATAATTATTTTTTAAACAACTTCATCTATATTAACGTTTAATTGTTTTCTGTATTAAAATTGAAACATTTTCCCATGTATATCGAAAAAATAGAGTATGAAATTTTAATATTAAAACTATGAATAATGGATAGAAAAAAATCCTTAATATATAATTTTCCAAAAAAAAGAAACATAATTTTAAAAATAAATTAACAATAATTTTTAGGCAGTACTACGCAGCACGAGTGGTACCTAATGACTGTGTAGGATCAAAGAGTTTTTTTCCAAATAATCCGTTACATCTACCTTGGATATTTTACCAAGGCTATTTATTTATTATGCGTGTGAATATATAAATCCACTTTCACAACAATTCTATTATTTAACCGATTTATTTATTCTTAATAGCGTGCAGCAGCATTAATTCAACATAATATATATTTCTCAGACTTATGCTTTATCAATTTGAATCCTGAGCTATGTAAAAATAAAACTTATTAGGTTCGAACTGGTCATTTTCTCTCCCAAACCAATCTTAACAAACAAATGGTATGTTCTCTTGTCCAATCATATCTTTGATATCCTTTTCTCATTCCAGTTCGTTTTTCTATGTTTTTTCAACATAGAAAAAATATAGAAAAACTCTTATCGACATAAGTCGTGTTATCTTAATATTCTCTTTCTCTCTATTTCTTTTTTTTGTCGCTCTCTTTCTCTCTGTTATATTAATAAAAAAAAAATAGTTTAAAATTTAAATGTCCCCATTCTACGAATGCACATATACATAATAAAAATTGTATGAACGAAGTATTAATGATAGTACGTATAATTTAATTGAAATCGGATTTTTCACGTCAAGACTGCCTTCGAATTGATACAGTTATTAAGAAAACATTTAAAATTCTTTCGATCTAAGGTACTGACCGTAAGACTTAATTTTTAGTTTAATATACTGGTTAAAAGTTACTCTCTCAACACGATTACAAAAAACCGATCCTCTATTAAACAACTCTCCAATAACATGACAATTAATAAGATAATCAATAAGAAAAAACTACATCCTTATGATTAAATTTAAATAGTAGCAAATAATCTATGATTAAGTACTTAATACAGATCATTTATATTTTCAAGGAAATTACGACAGAATTTTAAAATTTTTAAAAATAATATTTGTTTTTAAATTTTTTAAAGACCTCCCCACCAATCTACTGTATTTAAATTTATTCGATAACCGTTGTAATTCAGATAAATCTTTCAGTTAATTAGATATATTGCACTTTTCCTTTCCTTTTTTATTAATTCTAGTTTACATTTACGAAATTACGAACTTCATGGTATTATTTAATTATTTTCTAAATGCATATTTTAAGTTTGTTTTAAGGTAAACCCGCAATGGGTAAACCCAATATGGCCGAATATGGATCAACCCAATATGGATCATTAATTAAATTATTAATGAAAGACACTGATTATTTTACATGGCATTTTTCAAATGCATAAAATATTTTAATAAAACGTAGTCACGGTAATTGAAAATTATCGAATATTTTTAAATTTATGTAGAAAAAAAATCAATTTTGTTTTAATTCATTTAGAAAGTTACCCGAATATAAGTAATATATTCAGCTATAAGAAAAAAGAAGAAAAAGATTAAAGGATAATCATCTAAGAAGTACTCATTAACATCACTAATGAAAAGCTGTTAAGGAAATACTTTTTAAAATTCACCTTTCTTTAAATAGATGTAAATCTGTACTTTTTAATGCAGACAAGAAGAAAAAACAAAAAATAAATAAAGGAAGTATAATTACATGGAAATCATTTAACATCAATAATTAATAACTCAACTTACAGATGAAAAATACAAAATTATAACTTGTGGAAAATTTTAACAGTTTGTAAAATGGGAAGTGATCGATAATTGCATACATTGATTATTTGTAATGTATTTCACACACTGTATTTTGTAGCAAAAGACTAGGCAGCAGTCGTAGATACAGTACTAGAAAGAGAAGATCATTCAATGTAAAGCATCAGTAATTTGGCATTGAAATGCCAGGAAGAACTGTTTATACGATAGTAGTGAACTCAGAAGATGTAGACGGGATGATAGCCGACGGCTTCAGGAGCATCAAGAAACTAGGAGATATGGGAGTGGAAGTTCCTTATGTGTCCCCGGCTGGTAGAACTGGAGCCATCTTGAAAAGATTACTAGAGTTCAATGATAGACTGACAGGTAAAGATCGGAACCCACCGGGTTGTTCTACTGGGGAACGCGACTTCACAAATCACCTGATTTCAAAGTCGAGAGTTCAAGCGTTCAAATACTAGTAAAGGTAGTTAATTTTATACGGATTTGAATACTAGATTGTGGGTACCGGTGTTTTTTGGTAGCTGGGATTCAATTAACCACAGATCTCAGAAATGGTCAACCCGAGACTGTACAAGACACACTCATACATATCACACTCATATATACCATCCTCATTCATCCTCTGAAGCAATATCTGACGGTGATTCCCGTAGGCTAAGCAGGAAAAATGAAGAAGGTAAAGAGCGGATGTTATTTCATTGATGAATCTGCTGGAGAGCGGAAAGCGACCCGATCGGGTGAGCTGTCACGTAAAATGTCGATCAGAGTTGAGGGGCGGAATTAGCTGAACTGTTCAAATGCGTAAAAGAAGGTGTGGATAATAGTGTGGGTGAAGTGCTATCAGTTAGGAAAGGGAATGCCGAAGAAATACAAATACGTGTCAAGGCAAAGCAAGCGAGCTTATTAGAGCAATCCATCAGGCAAAATGTTGAGGAGGTTGATGTCAGAAAGGTCGGCCGGCGAGCTCACCCAATATATTATCACATAAGTATTTAGAACATGACGCAACAGCTGCTGAGGTAGTGAAATCGGTGGCGTCTTATGCTGGCTGCATGGAGGCGGATTTAAGAGTTACAACCATGCGGCCGGCTTACGGGGGTCGCAGAATGCCACGATAATGGTGCCTGGTATTGTGGCGCGTAAGTTATCCAAGATTAAAGGAAAGAGATAGACTGAATTAATTGCAGAGTATGCCGGAAGGAGGAAACATTAAGGTGTTTCAGGTGCGTGGAGAATGGCCATATAGCTGGGAAAAACGTATGGCGACCGGTTTAGATTGTGTTTTAGATGTAATGGAGAGGGCCATAAGAGTAGTGGATGTCAACAGCGCCCATTTAATACAGAAAACAAAGAGAAACCAAGTGTCAGGAGGGGCTGATGAGGGCTGCACTGATGGAAAATCCGCTTATTAATGCGAACAGAAATAACAGAGCTATGGAAAGTAGCTGTTTCAGCTATTTCCTGCTGGGAAATAGCTGAAATTATATTACTGAGTGACCTGGATCGGAGAACAATCGGAACAAGTGGTGTTCTTTTACCTTAGATGGCGCGACTTAAGAGTAGTGCACGAGGAACAGGCTTGTGGAGGGGGCCATAAATATAACTAAGGTGATTCTCAGGAACAAATGGGAGTGTTCTTGACTACGATCGCAACAATGATAGGAGAGAAGGAGAGCCGACGACAGCCTGAGGAGGTGCGGATCGATAGACATGGAGTTCGAAGACGGATGATCAGGGGGGGGCAGCTTCTGGGGGTGGGAGGCGAGGTCTCCTCGGAGTCGTCGCTCGTCGATCGCCCCCTGGGGAGGCCATTCGGTCACCTAGATTCGGATAGTAGAGTGCCCGGGTGATCATGCAGGGGTTGTGTACATACCATATGGTTTAGATCTGCCCCCTGCATTAAAACAAGGGAAGGTTTTTTAGCGAGTGAGAGACCCGTACTACCGTCAGTGTGGGCCTGACAATGGCTGGCAGAGCCTTCTCCTTCCCGTACGGAAAACAAGAAAAAAATATAAAAAACAAAATAAAGATAACATCTTATATATAAAGCCGAAAGTTCGTTTGTCTGTTTGTATGTTTTCGAATCAACCGAGAACAAACTGACCGATTGCTTTCAAATTTTCAGGATACATTCATGTTATCCCAGGAATTGATTCAAGCCGTAGACCGAGAGTCTAGCCCTCTTGGGGGGTGAAGGATATCTTTAATATCAATTAAAGATATTCATTACACAAGGGAAAAAAATTAATTAAAAATTAAATTAATTTCTGTCATTAAGACAACAGAAATAATTTTTGAAGGTTTCCTCGTCAAAGGTCAGTATAGTTTAGTTACCAAAATTATTACTATTGTTTCTGTTTCTTTTTCAGGTTTTTCTGATTACGAGTAATTATTATTTAACAGTATTATTCTAACAATTATGAGGGTAACAAATACTGAGGTGCCCCCTTGCTGGACGGTCGGACGACTGAAGAGAGCGTTGACCAGCTAATATTCAGCACACGCTCCTGCGCGAGCGCACATACACACACACAAAATTTTACTTAGTGATTTAAAAAAAAAATTTTTTTTTAAACTTTAAACCTTAATGAAGAGAAATTAATAAAAAATAAAACATTGAAATCTATTACACAATTAAAATATAAAAAAATGAACACTAAAAATTTAAATCTACCACCACCTCTTTAAAGTTACAGATTGATCCTTCTATATACAAAATTGTTTAGTACGGCAACATCTTGAAAATGATAAGATAAAACAATTCGATGATTATACAATGTAGAAGTTGTTTGCACAGTATCAGCTGTTTCAGCTATTCTGTAAAACAAAATGACGTGATATGAAGCCACAAAACATCCCACAATAATTACTAAATTGAGTGTGCTAGCGCGTAAGAGTGCGCGTGTGGTCGTACTTGAGAAAGTTATGTAAGCTAATTAATCGTCTTGTTTATGAACAAAATCACTACTACTGTTGAATTATCGTAATACTACGAAAGAAATTTTCTAAAATAAGACAAATAAACAAAAATTATGACAGACAAGATATTTTACGAATAACCCCTACACTAACATATTTTATTATATTTTACAATATATTAAATATCAATAACACAGTTACGTAAACCAACCAAAAGTTATTAAGTCTATTTACAAATTTAATAACTCTTTAACCAAGTGATGGGTTATTCTCAAATTCAGATGCAATTCTCAAATCAGATTTTTTAGTTAAAAAATTAATTCTAACTTGGTAAATATTTCAACGAAACATTAACCAATTAATTTTGGTAATATATTCTTTGACAGAAAATACTAGCCGTGTTAAATCCTTTACAGAAAACATTTTCTTAACGTTTTCATATGTAAAAGATTAAAGGAATTTTTAATTTTCATCAAAAATTGACCGCAAATTATTTGTTTCACACACTGAACCGTTGTCAGGTTCAGATATTATAGGTGAGAAAATCTTAGTACAGTGTACGCAATATTTGATTTTAAAAGAAAAGGAACCTTAGAAAAATTTAAAATGTTAATAGACTCTAAAAGTTTTAATGGAAATGGCACTAGGAAACTAAACTAAGATAACAATAGAATGTAACTTTACATAAAAGATTTATTTTCTCCAAAAACATAGATATGGACTTATTTTATAAAAATTCTAAGGGAATAAAATTACTACGCATCCGTATATGTATTAAAATTCTTATTTAAGCACTTTTATTTGAAAATACGTTCGATAAGTTTTCAACAATCTCGAGGAAAATCAATTCCTTACAGCAATATATCAGAGCTGGTTTACCCAAAATCATTGACTAAATATGTTGTTACCATACCGGATAAAGATAACTTGATCTCTCGAGAGATTATCAGCGGATGAATGCCTGGACGGTGGTTTGATACTCCTTCGATCGGATTATTTTTCTGGATAGATGATTTTTTTACCACCTTTCAACCCTTTACCTTTTATTTTTTTTTCTCGGAAGGTTTCAGTAGGTCTTTATAAGATGTCCACTGGATCCGTTTTAAGGATCCCGAAACCTCCTCTTGTCACTGTGTTCTTTATATTTGTGTTGGTACGTTCAGATTCGAAACTGGAGCAGATATATAAAGACATGGCGCATATCATCAATAGCCCTACACTCCGGACACAAGCCTGAATTAATCAAATCAAATCTGGTCAACCTATCTCGAAAAGTACCACGTACAGAAAGAAACTGTGTAATATGCCGATGGGAGAAATCTACCTAACTACCTGCGCATTTCTCACATCAGGATCGTTGTATTTGTATTGGTAGGGCGGCGGTTCGGCTTATAACACCATACAGAAAACTGTATTAACCGAATCCGAAACCTTTTCTGGTTTTGTGGTGTCTATCGGATAAAGCTGGATACCACGACTACTTATCATTCCTATAAAAAAAAACACAATACAATTTAAAAATTATATCTTCTATTTATTGAAAATGATAAAAATTTTATTTGAAGGAGACAAAGGTACTGAGTAAAGGCACCTCTGGACGCATAAAAGAAATAGACGACCAAGGTTTCCATTTACGGCAGGTCAGGTGAACTGAATTGGCCGTCGGACGTTACACGCAGAGTGTTTTTCCTGATGTAAGAAATGCGCTGGTAGTTAGTTGAATTTCCCCTATCGGCAAAGTTTCTTTTTTTTTTCGAGCTAGGTTGGTCATTAACCTGTAAGATTTGATTCATTCAGGCTTGTGTACGGAGTGTAGGGCTATTGATGATGTGCGCCCTGTCTTTATATATTTGCTCCTGTTTCGAATCTGAACGTACCAAAGTAAGAGAGGTCCTGCAGCGAGACCTGAGTGGAGCGAGTAAATTGATTATAGGCGGCAACAGTCCGGGATCGGATGGAATCCCCCCTTAGGTTCTACAAATTGTGGCCGAGACGGTGTCTGGTGTGGTATTGCGTGCAATGATTATGATATTGGAGATGTAATGGATACCTGAACGGTGGAGGGGTGCGAGGTTAGTGAAGCTGAGAAAGAATGCTGGAAGAATTATTAATACATTAGGTGTTCCGATTCTCACTCTAGCTTGGTTATTTTATAAATTAAATTTATAATTTATTTAACTTTTATTATGGATATCTAAAGTTAAGGCATACGATCAACGTAATAAAGTGATCGATCTTCAGTTTCCAGAGTTTGAATTTACGTAAAAGACACAGACATAAACCGTGGTTGAATCACGATGTTGTACAAAAGTAATACTTAAACCTTACCAGTGAAATTTAACTACCCTCGAAACAGCTTCTTTTTTCGATGCAAGAAAGCAGGTATTCTACTCAGTATTTACTATAGACCCCTCTTGAAAAGAGCAGTGAAAAATATTAAAGGACTGTGATTTTGTTTATAGTTGCTCAAAACCCGATGTTTTTTTACGTTAAAACATTTGTTTTTCAACACCGTTTAAAATTGTTATCACAATCCTATCATTTTAATTTAAAAACTTTGCATTTAACTTCAAGCAATGCCTGGACGCTTAGGTATAGTGACCTCATACCCCAAAAAATAGATAATTTTTAGCTATGAATTTCACTTTTCTCTGTTAAACAGCTGAAAAATCATTTAAAAATTAATTTCATTTAAAATAAATCACAGTAAATAAACTGAATATAAAATTATCTGCTCAATTTCTCTGAACCTCTCGTAATTTCAAATTATAATTGTTCATAATATAATACAACTGTTTAATTAACAACCTACTTCATTGTTAGAATATTTTATTATATAAAATGTTCAAGTCTCTGGTATATGAGTATATAATTATTACTACTAATTTATAAAACCCACATAAATTATCTTTTACTTTGAGAAAAGATCCTTTTTTTTTATATATTTACCTTGTTTAATATGAGATATAAATATATATATATATATATATATATATATATATATATATATATAGTTCCATTATTATATTTCTGTTATTTATATGTATCTACCAAAATTTTTCATGTTTTTTTTATTTAAAATACTACAAATACCAATGAAAAATTCCATCCAGTTTGTTCAGGTATTATACTTTACATTCACTGCTTTATTATTAAATGTAACTTCCATTTGATTTAATTATCTATTATTTTTATCGTAATTTATTTTTATAACTGTAATCTAATATTTTAATAGTGCTTTAACGTTATCTATATGATACTACTCATTATTTGTAGCTGTTTATTGTAATTTTATTAAACGTTCTCATGTTTAAATTTAATTTTACTTATAATTTCATTCACATAACATATTTTATTTTTTTGTATTTTAATAAAGAAAACCCTTTGTTACAAATTTTTTATTTTTTTTTTTAACCTCCGGGACCACCGCTAGGTATTGCTTCAGAGGATGAGATGAATGACAATTTTTTTAGCGTGTGAAAATGCCATGCCTGACCGGGATTCGAACCCGGGACCTCCAGATGAAAGGCCGAGACGCTAACACACGGGCCACGGAGGCCGGCAAAAAACTTTTTTTATTTAGAACACGATTGATGATATTTTTACACTTCACTATAATTAGAAGTTAGGATATATTAATTTTTTTTATTATTTGTAAACGATTAATTTAATCAGTTTTATTTTTATTATTTTGTGAAGTTGACAACCAATAAATCTATTTTCACTTTATTATTACATATTTTCATTCAGAAGTTATTTTTTTACCTTTTCGAAGAAAAAAAAGATATTTGGTCGAATGATGGGGTTGGGAGGTGAAAATGAATTTTCTTTACGTAAATTCGGGTTTCATATATATATATATATAGAGCATATGCGAATGATGGGCTTTTACTAGTTGAAGGAGATTCGAGGAATGAGATCGAATTCAGGGCAGCCAGGCTTGCAAGATACTCCAGTTGTGGAGTTTACTACATAAGATGGTGTTACACCCAAAGAAAACAACGATGATTTTGCTCAAGGATAGACTATCTGCTACACGAGGACCTTGTGTATCAATGGCAGGACATCGAATTAGGTATGTCCCGCTGCAGAAGTATCTTGGTATAATTCTTGATGAAAATTTTTGATTCAAGAAGCACTTTTAATATGCTGCCAAAAAGGCTTGTTCTGCTTTCTTCAATGTTCGGAGAGATCTTTACCCCGATTGGGAGTTTAATTTCAGAACAATGGATGTTCTATATAAGAGTGAATGCGAAATTATAATGCTGTATTGCTGCACCTGTCTGGGCTTATCGAATGAGGTATAAATGTTACAGGATTTTCTTTATGTCTTGAGGTATGAAGAGTGCGAAAATACCATTCACGTAAATTAGGGTTTCATATATAGTCTATATATAAAATGTATAAAACTTGGTGGTTCGATTATCTGCAAACTTCTAGATCAATATCATTAAAATTTAGGTATTCTCTAGTAGTGTATCAGAAGTTGTGGATATGAAATTTTATACAGATTGGTTGAGTTGTTCTTTAGTTACGCTAAATTTAAGGTCATCGTTAGACGACATAACCACAATTTGAAGTTACGTTAACTTTGTAACGGTGCATTTTTCATTCGCACTTATGCGACAAGTCACAGCGGCGAAACTTGATTCTTGTGAGTAGAACCTACTCGTTTAATCAAACGTATGTAGTGTATTGTGCTCTGAAAATCACTGCTTTTCTGACTGCGAAATAATTACAGCTTCGGAAACAAAACGTCTGTTTTCTTGCGTAGGACTGAGTAAGTTTTTTTTTTTTAATGTCACTAGTCTCTGTAGCACCACGATAAATAGTTTCACTTAACGGCATCTCTTTTCTTTTGTAGGAGTGTTCTCGCCTTTGCCGGATCCATTCTGTTCTTGTTCTTTTCTTCTGGAATCCTTGGTATGTTCTGAGTTTTGTTTGAATAACTCTTTGTCTTGATGTCGTATGTTTGTACATTTACTTCTTTTAGACCTTCTCATTCAAAAGTAATTTATTTATTAAATATTACATTAGTAGTTCATATTCTACACATCTACATAAAAAGGAACAGGAATTTTACCATTCTGTAGGATAGAATACGTGTAAAATACATATTCAACTTTAATTAAAATAAATTAAGATAATGGACAAGTACAATCGTGTAAGACAAAACAGGTTGCTCCAAATCTAGCGTAACAAATAGTGTATCGATATTAATAAACCACTATATCTAAGATCTTCTTGCGAAAAGTATTGTCATTTTAAAAATCTAAATCTCCATAGTTGAGAAAATGCAGCAAAGATCTACAATATACATCACCCTGAGAAAGATCATCGATAAACCAAAAATTTTCAGATTAAAATCACCTGTGAATTACAATTGTATTTTAAGTTAAATGAATTAGAAAAATCATAATAAAAACGCGTATATTCATCCAATGGTAAGCCAACAAAATAGTTACAAGATAAAATAGCGTTCAAGGAAGTATATCTTCACACACAAGATTTTCCCAGCGGATCTTAACTGCATCCACATCCGAAATAATAACTATTATGAAGGGCTAAAATTAAGATTTTTGACATTTGTAAACCCATCACGATCTTTCCTAAATACGCTAAATTCAGAATCCAGCAATTCAGATGTCTTAACCTGTAAGAAAAACCTTTTCTTTGTGATATAAATAGAATCGTAAACAAAGATATTCAAAGAAAACAATTCTGTCATTGTCTTGAATTCCTTTCTAACACTTTGATAGTAATTTAAAAAACTTCCTCATAATAAAGAACAAAGCAAGAATTAATGAAAAAAAAAAACAAAAACGTTAAAGAAATACGAAAAATTAAACTATACTCTCTAAAATCCGACATAATTCGTATAATTTACAATATAAATAATAACATAATACCTGTATTATTAAATAAACAAAATGGTAAATATAATACATATTATTTTATTTTTTATATTATATTATCGCACGTTTCGCGGCACGATCAGGATATTGAGAGGTTGACAATTTACAATGTTTATATAATTACAGTTTATTGATTTAAAATGTTCATTATTACAACCAGACAAATTAATAATAACAATGTTAATAAGTACAATAATGTTAATAATAATAAGTTACAATAATAAAACAATTAATGAACACAAATATCAATATAGTAATTACAACCACAATAATTATCATGATAATAGCAGTAAACGATAATAATATTACACGTCAATAACAACAAATCAAACAAAAATGCATAACGAAGTACATGACATAATACATAATCAAAACGGTAAGTATGACGTAAAAACAGAGCGTAATCAACAATCAAGATATTGCAATCAAATAGTGATAAATGTCATTAATAAATAATAAATACAGATTACTCACAAGACAGAGTTCAAAATAAATGATCGTTCAGAATTTATTCCAGGTAGACAATTACAAAACTACACCCATTAACAAAAGAAACCGCTAGTCTTGAGAAGCCTTTTTAACCACTAGTCTTGTATTAACAATCGTATAATGTTCACTGGCAAATAACTTTGCTATCTATCGAAACGGTTTATGAATGAAGTCTACTGCATTATTTCTTTCGCTTATACGCTTATAGTTGTATTGTAACTCACCGATAGTACAGGGTCATTCACGGGAACAGGATGTTTTTGAAGTGGGTTGTACTCGGGCGTTCGTGGTGGGAGGGGCACGTGGCTGTTGTCTGACGATTCCTTTGTTCATAGCATTTACATTTTAGTCGTTGAGATGTAGCTGTGGACGCTAGACCAACGCCTGTACGCGTATGACAGTTTTGTGCGAAATGACGAATCCGTAACTGCTGTTCAGCGAGATTTCCGCCGTCAGTTTAATATCCATCGTAATGCAAGTGTCCCTTCTCGTAATACAATATTGCGATGGGTAAACAACCTTCAAACAAGCGGTTCAATATTGAAGAAAAAACCACCGGGTCCTCGACGAACTGCTAGCATTCCGGAGAACATCGAACGAGTAAGGGAAACCATTGTCAGAAGCCCACGCCGCTCTATTCAGAGGCATTCAGCAGCGCTTCAAATGAGTACAAGTGCGGTAAGACGAATTCTGCATACAGACCTGCAATTCCATCCTTACAAGATAGCCGTCGTGCAGCAGTTAAACGAGCAAGATTTCATGCAGCGATTACAATTTTGTCGATAAATGCTTACCGTTTTTAAGGAAATCAAAATTTGTTATTGTTAATGAGTGACGAAGCCCATTTTCATCTGAATGGCTTCGTCAACAAACAGAATTGCCGGTATTGGGCAGAAAGAAAGCCACATCAGCTTCACGAGAGACCACTTCATAGCCCAAAGGTCTAGTCTGGTGTGCAATAGGAAAGGTCGGTGTTATTGGACCATATTTTTTTGAAGAAAATGACGCTGCCGTAACTGCAACAGCTGACCGTTACATTGCGATGTTGAATACGTTTTTCATCCCTGAGTTACGAAACCGGGGAATCGATTTTCAAAATGTGTTAATTCCAGCAGGATGGAGCTACAGCGCACTCAGCGAGGGCAACGATGGCTGTTCTCCGTAACTTGTTTCCCAGACGGATCGTTTCCAGATTCGGCGACATTCCTTGGCCCCCTCGGTCTTCCGACTTGAGTAGTTGTGATTTTTTTCTGTGGGGGTTTCTGAAATCGCGTGTGTACGGCAATAAACCGCGTACATTTGCGGACCTAAAGATCGCAATTCGTCATCACGTCACTCAGAGTGATGTAGACATGCTGCAAAGAATTGAGGCCAGTTACCGTGAAAGTCTACAACAATGTATTGCCCAAAATGCACATCACTTGCCGGACATAATTTTCCGTTCATGAGTAAATAACAAATGCTTTGATTTAACAAAGTGTTTCAGTATCAATAAAACTTTTTTAAAGTAAATATTCAATTTTTTATGATTATTTTAAAAACATTCGGTTCCCGTGAATAACCCTGTATTTCTTGTATAATTGGAGTTACTCGTGACGTCACCTTAATCGTATCGAACTTCAGGACTCTCCTCGCTGGACTGACGTCTCGCAGACTTAAACCTGTGACTCTCCTCGCTGGACCGTCGTTGTAACGTGTTGCTGGACTGGTTCGCAAAACTCCGCTAAACCAACACAACTCGCAGCCTCTCCTCGCGGAACTGCCCTTGCGGGACCGAAGCCGAAACGCCTCGCATACTGCTTCTAATAGAATTCTTTTTTAACTGGTCTTACCCTGCCTATTTATACTTCTAGCCTCTTTACCTACCGGGCCGAACCCAAGTCGAAGCGTCAGAACAGTTGACCGAGTTTTTTATTCCCATGAATTCCAAACCTGTTCTCTTCTCACCGTACAACAAGTGTTCTATGTGTGTTATCGGGCAGTATAACAAAGGACGATTGTTAAACGGACCTATACTTTACAAAAAGGATTCTTCTTTTTGTTCCTTTCTGGATTTCTGCAATTATTATAGTTTATATTACTTTCATAATAATTGGTAGGAATCCGTTACTCAAACCCGCTGTAGCGGTCTTGTAACAATATATTATTTTTAAGTAACTAAACTGTTTAACTCTATTACAATTACTGAGGCGAAAATCCATTTTTTTAAGGTATGAAAAATTGTAAGCCTGTCTGGATTTCGAACCCAGTATCTTCCAGATGAAAGGCTTAGATGCGACCATGAAGCTCGGTAATTATGATTAAAATTAAGACTATAAAATGACAACAATATGATTGTAAAATTAAGAGAGAATTAAATAGAAGTAGTATTTAAAAATACAATTAATTTAAAAATCTTATTACTAAATCAATTGCACACTAATTTAAAAAAAAAATAAACAGAACAAACAATTCTTATCACTTACCAAAATATGGGAACCGTATAACTGTATTGGAAATCAATAAAGTAAAATTACCTGTAACAGAAATAAGATAAATACTTAAAGACAGAAATAAAAACAAGATCGTAAAATACTAATATTGAATTGTACCAAAAGTGGTACTGAATCTTGTACCAATAAGAGCCACAAATTGAAAGTTACGTGCAAGAACAAGAAATACACTAAAAGTACTGTACCTACATATATCTTACGACATAAAATGGTTTAATCGTTTTAAGTATGGGAATATTCCATAAAGAAATGACCAGTTTTATTAACAGATAAAATTTAAAAGTGTATTTTGCAGTTTTTACGATTATCCTATAAAATAACTTTTTTATTTTAGTCCAGATCGTACAATGTTAAGTTTTACACACACACACAAACACACACACACATATATATATATATATATATATACAGCGCATCGGTAGCTTAGTTGGTGTAGCTCTAACTAAAACATTTATAAAAGATTGCGGGTAAATTAATTTGTCCCTTAATGGTTCCCAAACTTTTCTGACCGACGATACACTTTACAACGCCAACGATATCGCGACACAGTTATTTGTTTTTCATTAATAATACAATGATGATACCGGTAATAATAATATGTAGCATCAAATTCTAAGCATCAGACATCCTGTGTATCGAAACCGATGTTTACACTAAAGCAAAGTAAAGAGTTTTATGTAATATTCAGATTTACAATTGATATTCATTCACTTCATTGCAGGAACTGACTTACAGTGAACACTATACAATCAGAAAAAGCAGCAACTCCCATGTAACCTCAACTGCTTTACAGATATCGCAGAACAACAAAAACTAGAATAGTAGTTTAAAACAAGCAATCATATAATTTTCCATAGTGAAGCAGTGCAGCATTGGAACAGTAAAACATTCCATCTACATTGGATTAGCAGGAGAAATAATTCTACTAGTAAGCTATTCACATAGTGAACTATATAATTTCATTTAGCTATATAAAATACAGAATTCACTTTCATAAATGTTTCTAAAATACTGAAAATGATGACAAAACCATATACAAATTCTTAAAATTTTATTAAATCAAATAAACACCTTTAAAAAAAAAAGAAAAAAAGTATTTTTATTCTAGAGCGTCAATATGTTATTTAAAAACAGTAAATTATTTTTTTAAATTAAAATATATGGTTAGGAAAACTATATAACGTCCAAAACAGGTACCCCCCTATTATATTTTTCATTATGAGCTTTTAGACTAAAAACAGTTAATTGTAATTTGGATTCGACCTAAGCAACTTCTGAATGAAAGACAGGGGTGCGATCACTTCACAACTGAAGTCGGGATATATTATATATACAGCAGTTCATTTTAAATTGTCACCATCGGGAATTCGTGAACTACAAAAAGCTATGAAGAACTTTAAATGATGATTTTTCCTCGACTTTTGAGTTCAATAAAAATACTGTACTAGTATGTCTGAAATTTCAATCATTTTTCCGGTATGGCGCCCAATTTCATTTTTTAAATGGAAAACCATTTAAAAATGAAAACTGAACCTATTTATAGTCTCAATTAATTTTTGCAGTTTCTCAACTGCAAAAAGTTGCAGTTTTGGATATTAACATATTTACAACTTTTAGTGACCCAAATTCTATACTAATCACGTTAATTTAGCGAAAAAAATATAACATTAACAAAATAGTTGTTTTATTTCAATAAATATAAAATAATGTATCAATTTCATTAAGTAAATAATTTATTACAGTTAAACGTCTTAGAATTTTTGGTTGTACCCAAAAATATAAGAAATGAAATACAATTTTTTAAAAATTAATTGATCGCTATATTGGAAAAACGACGGCGATTTCGAACATGAAAAATAAATACTTTTAATGCACTAAGAAAACTGAATAAAACGTCTCTATTTAAAGTGCTTCAGAGCTTTTCTAGTTTACGAGATTCCAATGGTAGCAGTTTTAAATAAAACACGTGTATCTAGAAGAAATAAACTTCTTGTTGAACATTTTCTTCCTTTCATCTTACTTCTCATTATAAATGAAAAAAGGCGATCGCTGCCCCCTCACTGAATGCGAATATTGCTATACAAATTGTAAGCCACCCAACATCCTTTTCCCAATCTAAGGAGATAAGGAAGACCGCCAAAACAGAGCGACGAGTATGGAAGAAGAAGCCCAGCAATCACCCGCGGGAAGATAGAAGAGGCCTCACTTTCCCCTGCGTGCCCTTTTCAGAGACAGTGGAAATTTTTAGATTTTCAGTCTGTAAATTACTTACAACCAGTAATACGGAAGGCAACAAGCTAAAGAAGTGCCCACTGCTACGAAATGAACCCAGCCCAGCCTGGATCAGCCAAGGCGAGATAAAGAGAGCGCGAGTGAAGAAGAGTTTCCCAACCCTTGTTTTACTAACCATCTTCCTTTCCAAACTCTTAGCACATACGAATTCCCCGGTAAGGGGAGTGCATTATATCCAACAACTAGGATCATATGGCATTCCTGCTAGACCGAAAGGCATTAGTACCGTCAGACCTTTAGCGGATGGACTGAAGGGAAATCAAGCCAGGAGAAAGATGCTTATTCGCGGCTTGTCTCCCAAGGTCGGCCCGAGTAAAATTTTCAGTCGCAACGCAAGGATCACAACGCAATCCACAATTCCGTCCATAAACTACATTAGACTAATGTATAATCCCAAATAAACAAATACTCGACCGATCACAAGAATGACCCCAGCAGCAAGGGACGGTTGACCAAGCTCTACGATTAGAAGACGGATACATAAATCTCCCGCTATCCTTGCTCTCGCAAGGAATGGCTCAACGTGGGATCTCTCGGCGGAACACCCGGCCCGTCACGAACCCCGCTAGCACCAGGAGGCGTAGTGGTGAAGACGAAGTCGGACGAGCACCGCTTACCCCGCGATGGCGGAAGACGAACGACTCTGCCCGACACTACGAAGCTGTGGGGAACACAACAGCAAACGCTGTAACTGCCACTGCCACTGAGGGGAAACTCGGTTCTATTCCTACGGTAGAGCCGCAATTTCTCTACTACCAAACGTCGAGCAGAGCCGACTTTTCCGGAGAACGGTGACCGGACACAACAGCTCTTCTCAGGGCAACCTCATGAGACACAATCGGCACTTTTCAGACAGCCTTTTTAAGGTGCTGCGTGCCTTCAATGCAATTCGGCGACAACTGCTGCCATACGGTAGTCAAGTAGCTTGATAAAAAATTTCCTTATGTATCAGATACCTGCTTCGACCAATTCAAAGAAAATAACATTCAGAAATCTAAAATAATGCTGAAATTACCTAACACACATGTTGGGTAATAATAAGTAATTTAACCAATAAATAATAAATAAATTTTTAAAAAAACAATTTGTGATAACTAGTGTTGAAAACTCGTAACAATTGAATTAATATATTTTAAATTGTTTTCTTTGTAGGTCTTTATAATAACATTAATCCAAAAAATAAATGTTTTATTAAAAAAAAAAAAAAAACGCAAAATGCAAAAAAAACTTGGTAGAAGTAACAAAAAGTGTAAGTTAAAACAATGTAGAGTCTACTACAGAGAAGTAATTAAGGTTACAGATACACAGATGTAACAACTAATTCTCAAACTTAATTTTTCTACCAATTTTCAAAATGTTTTACAAGAAAATTAGATTGAAATGAAGCTACGTTACTCTTATATTACAATACTAAGCGATGATGACGCAAAGTATGAATTTAAAAAATGCGTTTTCTTAAATTCTATTATGTAATTTTTTGTTCCAGTTACCTTAAATTGTCTGGAAAATGATTACGGGAATATCAGAGGAACAATATGGAGGCAAACTCCAAAAAACAAAAAATAATAATACTGAATTAGTAAGCATTCGGTAAAAAATATTATTTCGACATACATAAAAAGTATAGTGATCGAATTGAGATTCCTTCCTTCGTAGGAAACAGATAAACAGTTATCCTACCAATTTTTTAAAAATAAATGTAAATAAAAACAGGTAATTCTTCAAGCATTAACAGGCCAAGAGATAGTAATATGAGTAATACTCGTAAAATAACACAAAACATCGTATAAATTTCTCCCGATTACATCTTACTACTACATTAAAAAGAAGTGATACTTATCAAGTTAATCAGAATGTTTACGTAAGAGCTCAAGTTTACTCTATCTTACGTGTATATATATATCTCAACATGTAATATTCATACAATTCTACACAAGATTAAACATTTCACTACAGTATTAAGAATATGTTTTTTCATGATATCGTAGCGTTTCATGCATAATTAAACTAAATAAGTATCTTTATTGGTGTCAGCTTCTGGAATATGCAGGACGGATATTTTAATGAAATTAGCATCTTAATCCTTACTGAAATCTTAACTACCCTATGGTTTAAAATATATAATAAGTGTTCCATTTAAACGAAAAAACAAGTTTTTTGTGCTTACTAGCTTAGGAAATCAAACGTCACTATATTCATTTAGATATATATAAGTATTTAGATATTTTGTAAACATCCGCACAAATAGTATGACAAAAGAAAAAACCTTAACGTTTTAAGTTAGAAAATACTGTATGAAATTTTAAACATTTTTTTCTGTACAACTGTCAGCAGTTTTAAAATATTAAAATTAGCTGACTTATTCAATTTTACGAAGAGCAGGTCGCTCAATAATCGCCCAAAAACCACATTTAAGATCCATTAATCTCATCGCTTTTAAAAATAGATTTTAAATATTAACAATTAACTGGCATGCTGGCGTCTTTTTTGACCCCAAAAAAATTTTTTCCATATTTTTTTTAGGTTAATAAGCCAGGAAGCTGACTCTCCAGGAATACTCAGTTTGGTAAAAAAAAAAATATGGAAAAAAATTTGTTTGGAGTCAAAAAAAGACCCCACCATGCCAGTTAAGAATTAATTTGGTAGTCTAGGTTGGATGGTACCCAAATCAGAATTAGAGTCCTCTCCTTATTCGGTGCTACCGAATTAGACTCCTCTCGGGTTATTTTAGACTCCGCCATACTAGTTAAACCTTTTTGTTACAATTACTATTATTTTTTACGGTGTTATTTCTTTGCTGATTTGTGAATGAATTGTCACGTGAATATGAATACAGACAATTTAAGAAGTGATTTAAGTAAAATTGATAGACTATTAGATGAAAGTTTATCCAATACTGATTTTACGTCTGATTTCTCTGATACCATTCCGGAAGAGAGTCAGCATGAAACAGATTCAGAACAGTGCGAGGATGACTCGTATCATATTCCTGAAATTGAAGAGAATTTCGTTGAACCTTAAGAAGATGTTTCATTAACACCTGAATCTCGTGTACCTGAAAACGTTTTGCTTGGACTCAGAAACAAACAAATTATCAAAACAAAGTTCTACCAGTCAAATGGTCTACGACTGCTTTACCATCTGGTCGATAATTTGATTAGCGTGTCCATAATTTGATTAGCAAGCTGCCAGGTTTTGTAGGGCGACGCAAGGAGTTAACAAGTCACAAACTACTATTCATGCATGGCGCATTTTTATAAATGAAGAAATGATGCAGATAATTCTAGAACACACAAATGAAAAAAAATAACAGAAATAGCAACAAAATATATAGAGAAAAAATTAGATTTTCAATATACACAATACACTGATAAAGCCGAAATTGAGACATTTTTTGGTTTATTATACTTAACTGGTGTATTTAAATCAAATCATGAAGATATGACAGATTTATTTGCTAGCGATGGAGCCGGAAGAGACATTTTTCGACCAGCTACGACAAAAAAAAGATTTCTGTTTTTATTAGCTGCTTTACATTTTGATGATTCTTCCACAAGAAATCAGGAAAAAGTTACAGACACAGCTGCTGCAATATCAAATATTTTTAACATATTTGTTATGAATTCCCCAAAAAGCTACTCATGTAGATATTACAGAACAGCAGATAAGATGTTGTTTCCATTTAGCCTTAATTGTCGATTCCGTGTATACATGCAAAACAAAGCAGCAAAATATGGTTTGATAATTTATATTTTCGCTGATGCACAGAAGAGATATCTTGTAAATGTTATTATCTACAGCGGTAAACGCACTGAAAATTCAAAAACCTGTTACTGCCAACCCAGACGGTACAGTCATTAGCTGATCCGTTTTCCCAGGCTAATCGTAATATTACATGTAATAATTACTTCAGTTCTGAACAACTGATCGACGAACTGAAAAATAAGGGTTTGACCTGAGTTGACACCATGGAAAAAAACGAATTAGAAATTCTTTGCAGTTTTTTGTTTGAAAAACAAACTTTGTCAGTGAGTTTGCTTCCACAGCGATAGAATTCTTGTATTCTACGTGCAAAAAAAACCGCGCTGGAAAACTGATTTTTTTCAATGCACCACGATAAATCCATTCTCAAGAATCGAGAAGATAAAAAACCAGAAATAATACATTTTTACAATATGACCAAAGTTGAAGTAGATAGTCTATATCAAAAATGGGCCGTGTTATTTGGTAGGTCTTCGTACTAGAAGGTGGCCTATGGCTATTTGATATGCAATAATGAATATTGCGGGAGTCAATTCCAGGATTGTATTCAACGCTGCTAATCCAACTGGTTGTATGGAAAGGTGGGAATTTTTAAACACTTGGAAGACAACTGATAAACATCCATTTGATTCTGCGATCTGAAAAACAGAATCTACACCCGACAACTTCGGTCTCTATTATAAGTGTCTGGAAAGAGGTGAAGAGGCTACAAAGACTCGCGAGCCTGAACAGGATCCAGGCCTTCAAAAAGGCAAAGGTGTCCAAGAAATACACTGTAAGATGTTTTATATATTCAGGAGGTGTTTGCAAGGAGCACAGCAATAACGAAGTAGTCTGAAACTGTAAAAAGGGGGAGCCAATATAATGAAAAAAATCGAATGTAGACACCACATGACTTCCTTGTAAGCATATTACATTACATATACACATTTTTTTTTAAATGAAAAGTATATAAAATTTCATTTCATTATTAACTTTTGATATTTATTCATATTTCTTTTTTTTTTTTATTACTGAATAACTATTGTAACATTTTTTTTTAAATCAGAGGTTAATAATTATTAATAAATGAATATATTTAAATTTAAAAAAAAAAGTTAAAAAAAGGAGATGAAGTCGGATTTGAGCCGATGTGCGTACTCCATGTAAGATCAAATATTTCATTAATTAAAACTTTATTTGGCTGTAACTCTGGAACCAATGAAAATAAGTACCATTTATGATATATATCGCTGAAAAGCTCTCAAATAGGGCTTATTACTGGAGTTATGAAAAAGTCAAAAATCCATTTTTTTAGATTTTGGGCTTTTTTGGACGCTTCTGGTCCAATCGATTGCAATCAAAAGGGGAGAACAACAATCCTAAATCTAAATTTTCAACATCCTACGTCTATTCGTTTTTGAGTTATGCGAAATGCATATGTACGTTACGTTCAGACGTATCGCCGAAACTAGTCAAAATGGATTTAGGGATGGTCAAAATGGATATTTCCGTTGAAATCTGAAAACCGAAATTTTTCGCGATCGCAATGCTTACTTTAATTCGTATAAGGAAGTAAAAAGGTTGTTGCTGATAACCCAATTTTCATATCAGATTCCAGCCTATTAAATGATTTTATTTAAAAAAATTTTTTAAAAAATAAAATCAGACTCTTTTTAAATATGCAAAAATATAGAAATTAAGATAGTGGTAGTTTTAATTTTTTAAGAAAAGGTGTTTTACTTTAGGGTCTACAAAAATGTTCTAAAATAAGTAAAAAATACTCTGACTTCTAAGATTTTAAAATAAAATATATAAATAATGTACAAACAAATCGTGAAAATTTACTAGTTTTTAAATTTTATAAGGCTCTAATATTAGTGTCGAATTTAACACAAATTTATTTCAAAATAGCAGACCCGTCAATGCTTCGCTATTGCTAGATTTGACTATATATATATATATATATATATATATATATATATATATATATATATTTATAGATTAAATAAATACGACTGAAAGTTTGATAAAACTATAACAAAATGTACATTACGGAACTTCACAAAATTTAACCTTTCCCTTTTTCACCTTTTAACTATTTTCCTTTTCCCATTTTCTTTTTTACCATATTCCCTTAGATCAATTTTCCCCTTTTCCTCCCCCTATCCATTTTCTTCCCTTGTTTCCCTTCCCACTTCCTCTTCTCCCTTTTCTTTTTTCTCCTTTCCCCTTTCCATTTACTATTCTCCGTTTTCTTTTTTCTTTTTTCCCGTTCTTCCCATTTACCTTTTTCGACATCCCTTTTCCGATTTTTCCCACTCTCTCTTGTTCCCCGCGCGTAAATCGGTCCAGTAGTTTTTTAGTCTTTAGCGGACACATATATCGGAAACATTGAAATGAAATCGTATAATATTAAGATAGCGTATGTTGCTTTTACGTCCAACAGATAGTGCTGTTTTAAAAAAAAAAAACACTTTTTACCTGTCGCAGGTGTGACATCTTAGGTATTAAAAGACCCGCGCGTATTTGAATGCAACGTTGTGTCAAAATTTCAAAGCAATCGGTGAAAAACTTTCGGAATTTAAAATTTTGAACAATCGAACATTTACATAGAAGATTATAACTTAGAATATACCGTCAAAACCAGTTATCACATTTGCAATGAATTTAAAAACCATAAAAATTGCAATATGATTTGTGGTTATTAATACAATTTATGAGGATAGTATTTATTTATAAATATGTATGAAATATAAAGTAAAAACATTAATATTTAATAAAAACAATGAAATATATCCTTGTTTTAAATGCATGCAGAGGTGGTGGCTAAAATCTTATGAGATGTGACGAATTTCTTTGAAAGAAATTGCATACTATATACTGTGTAATGTTTTTAGTCATTAAATTATTAAAATTTCTGGTATAAAAAGCATACAGTAGAAAGTCAGCCGAAAATGAATGTTATATTTCTTTAATATTCTCTTATTACAGAAAAGAGAAATTTTAAATGCAAAAATGTAAATGAAGGAGTATATTAAATGCAGTAATCATTGAAATACATATTTAACATAAATTCTTACCTGTGAAAAAATATAAACAATAGACATTTACATACATACGTTTATTTACAAAAACATTTTACATACCCAAGTTAACCTTTAGTTCCTAATAGTCGCTACAAAAATTAAAACCGATATTTAATAGTAGTTGGCATACACACGTATCTACACTACATCATTTATTGAAATTTCATATATTGAAATAACGGAAGTCCGAATTTATTTTCAAAAATGTTAAGGTAAGTTAAATAACAATACAATTAGTTTGGTTCATAACTGAGTTGTTACCGACCGACTTGCAATTTAGAACATCTAGCTCAATCCTCTGGGAATTGCGTAACAAACATACTGACACCAGCGATCACTCAGTCAAACTTTATTTACGCCTGACCGCAAAATTTGCAGACCTCATTTCTAATTCTCGCGTTTTTGTATTAAAAACTACATACTCCATTCTATCGTTCTGTAAAATCAGCAACATTTAGCTTTGACTCTGATTTACCTGTTTTTTTTTTGTAAGAGCGACAAACTTCTCTCACCAATAAACCATCGAAATAAATCACCGCTATATACCTTTCAGTTTTTAGATTAGAAAATCAAACATATGAATTGAAATATTAAACTGTAAATTTAATTCTCAATTCTGGGAAATACATTTCCCATTCTCCCGAATGCCTGTTGCTTATGAAAATACAAAAAATTTAAAGTGGTAATACGTTAAAATACTGCCTAAAAACAATCCCTACTTTGCAACTGAAAAATAATTAGACCTATAGTATAATAAGTCAATTCACATATTAAAATGAAAGCCTACGGTAAATGAATAAATTGAGTTGTACATAAATACTGAATCATAAATGGATGTGGATCGGTTACAAAGTTTTCTTATGGTTATCGGATAAAATAACGGTGATGATAATTTAGTTTCGTGTTTGATCAATATATTTGTTGTGTGATTGTTTCTCAGATTTATTTCTGACATAAAATATAGTACTGGGATTGTGTATGAGTGTTAAAAGCATTGTTGGACGGTACGGATTTTATCATTAAAATTTGTTTTTATTCCAACTGATAAGTATTACTCTCACCTTAAGATTTGTTAAAAAACAAGGGAATATGATTGCTTGGTACTTACTGCCAGATATATAAACAGTACCTTTTACTGTTTTGATTGGTCAATCGTATTCGTCGAACAAGTGATTCTTTAAAAAAAAAAAATATATATATATATATTGATAGGTTAGTTACTGAAGCGAAGCAATCTCTGGGGGGCGGACAATATACGTGTAATCTGCGATACACTTAGAAGAATGCGAATTGTCATTGGTTTAGTTTTATCCACGTGTCTTTGGGTGGATTAGAAAAGTATTTGGGTCATATTTCATTTTTTTTACGCCCGTTAGGTGACTGTTATGAACGGCCAAAAGTTAAACATATGTTCATCAATTTGTACCATTATTAAAAATTAATGAATGCTTGCATCTCAATACTTTACATATTCTTACGTTAGTCTCCGCTATTGTAAAATTTAATACCAAACTTATTTACTATATAAGTATTTATTTTAACGATTACCCGTTTAAATATACTTCAATTTAAAAAAAAAGGTTAAAAAAAATTATTAGTAAACTACTTTTACGAGGGGAGGGAAAGCTTGAGTTCAATAAAGACCCCCACCATACCAGATCTGAGATCTTTTTCACCACGTCATGTAAGGGTTAACATTTTTTATTACATTAGAACTTGAATGTTTAATTTTTGAGTTTAGAAATCATATTTTACTTCTAAACTTACACATTATAATTAAAATTAAGTAAAAAGAATTATAAAATTTGGGGGTCAATTTAAATAATTTTTAAAAATTACCTAATTATAAATTTGTTGTAAAATGTATATTATATTAGATATATAATAGAAATAAATTAGATATATATTATATCAGAAACTGAGCTAGTTTATTTAATTTTTAATGACGTATTTTGTAAGTTTAGTTGATTTTAAATTATACTTACCTATCACATGTTATTTATTATTCCCTACATAAAAATACTAAAGTATTATAAAAAAAACCCATTAGGCTACATTATTGAACTAATTTTCAAAAAACACGCGGCAGCTACTTGAATTATTCTTAATTTCTTTCCATCACACGAGATTTAGCAAAGCATAGCAAACCAAAAACTTCAATTACTAAAATATTTACTGAGATTCCTTTTTATATTTTATTTTACCCAACATTATTTTATTTTTTTAATGATGATTAATTCACCGCAAAAGCTCAAAACTTATGTCATGGGGATATGAAATGGAAAATGTTTAGTGTGTTAAAATGCCACGCTTGACAGAGATTCGAACCCAGGACCTCAAGACGAAAGGCTGAGACGCTACCACTCTGCCAAATATTGTTTCTTAATAAGTTACACATCAGCCAATATTGAATGATTTAAGTGAAATCTATTCTCCTATTTTATTTCTTGTAAAGTACATTTTCCCCACGAAAGTTTACTCTTTTCAATTGCGACGTCAAAGTTTTAAAAAATTACTCGATTTTTTTTTTATTTATTTAAATAACTTTTACGTAATACAAAAGGAGAAAAAATTAATAATAAAATAAAAATGTTATGAAAAGTTCAAATGATCTAACATTAGGTTACGACACTTAAAAATTATTTTCAGCTGCAGCAACAAATTTACAACAAAACAAAAAAAGATAAAAAAGAAATTTAGAACGATATTTTTATCATCAAAGCTGTATAAGCAATTCAAGAAATAAAACAAAAAGTCGTTCAGCTGTCGCCATACTGTAGCCAAGCTCAATATAAAATTGCCTTATGTGTCAGACACCTGCTTACCGATTCAAACAAAACAAAATTCAAAAATCTAAAATAATACTAAAACACGTATGTTAGGCAATATTAAATAATTTAACAAATAAATAATAAAAGGAATTTTAAAAAAACACTAATGAAACACCAGTGATGAAAACCCATAACAATTGAATTAATAAAAATATTAAATTGTTTTCTTTGCATGTCACTAATTCATTAAACTGTTCTTATTTTATACAATAAATTTATAATTTTAATTTCTACGAACTATTATCTAGAAGTTTTTTCATTTAAATAAGGTTTTACTCTTAAATAAAATGATCTTAATTTTACGTTTTGGAAAAAAAATGACAATAATTTGTTGTACTTACGAAATGGAAGCAGTAACTCAATTTTTTTATAAAAGTAATTATTTTTACCATACAACGAGTATATACAGTGTTTCTAAAATGATAAGCTGGCTTTACTTTTTCGGATTCTACTTGTAAAACGTGAACCGGAAAGGTACACAGAGAACTTTTCGGTCGTTAAAAATAAACGAAAGAAATATAAAAATTCCAAATATATTTTCTTTAAAGAAAATCAATCAATGAATATGAACAAATCTTTTTCGAGACAGAATAAAAATAATAAATATGAAACGCAAATTCTTAGGTACGGTGCAATGTGGTTTAAATAAATTAACCAAATTAATCTTCGGTTTTTCTAGATAATTTAAATTGAGGGTTGCATATAATGGTTTATTCTTTAACGTTGCAGTTTTTATGAAATCAATCTTTGTTACTTCAATAAATTGTTTTTTTTTCTTTTTATAACAAGAAACCTCACAACAAATTTAGTTTAATCCACTGAACAGCTGTTGAGAATTAACGATGTATTCAGAAAATTACATTACTTTTTTTGTTATTATTAAAAACCTATTTAAAAGAATGCAAAACCCTTTTTTTTATAATAAGGTGCCATATTCAGAAAGTTTCATAAAACTTTAATAATTTTCTACATCAATTAAAATGATAAAAGACAAATTTAACTCTCTTCTGGGCAAGATGATTTTGTTCTAAATACATAATTTTATTATGTAGGGTAATTTTTTTATGTTTTATTATGATATTAAAATATGGACGAATTTATATAATATTATATAATACAGAAAATAATGTATTCATATATAGTTAAGATAGATTAAAAATATATGAAATAGGTCACACGTAATTTAATTTTATTTAAATAGAGGAGCTGACTTTAATAATTTGAAAGGCAACTTAAATGAAGCGCTCGATATTAAAAGACACTTTTAAGATCAAAGCACAGCTAAGCTACTTACGACTTATTTACTACTGTAGATAGAATAAGTAAAAAAAAAAAACTGCACATAGTTAAGTTTGTTTGTTTTTTCCAAAAAATATATATATATAAATATACTTTTCAAAAAAAAAAGAACATAAATGTACTAAAAAATGTTTAAAAATTAACGATAAACTAATGAATTTATAATTTTAAATAAAAAGACTCAACATATATTTAGATTATATATATGTAAACGATTAATTAAAGAACCACACTCGTAAAATTCTCTCAATTTTAGAGCATTAATTAATTAAACACACTAAGAAGTACACAAGACTAAAGTTCTACTTTTGTGAAAAAAATGCTCTTTTACACAGTTTGTTGTTAACCGTAGTAAACGTAAAAAAAATTTAAAGAATTTTTTTCACAAATAAAATCAAGCGGAAAAAATAATGAATAAAAAACACACTAATTAATTTTTAAAATATAAACAAATGGACTGCCCCTGTTGAACAGAATGAGTGTAAATAATACAAGCTTGCAAAATTTGGAATAACAGTTACAATAGTAAACTGAACCGCACATAAATATAAATATCAAAATACAAAACTGATAGTATCGGTTTACATGCGTTTCTTTCTATTTCTACCTCACAGTTTAAAGTTATCAGGTAAACTTTATTGAGCTCTGTAGGTTTTAAAAAGTAGTTGTTAAATGTAACACGTAAGGGAAATATTCCCTTACAAGTACAGCTAGACTGTATAGTATTGTGCAAAATGAGATCAAAATCTTTATATCACAAATTAAATAATTATTCATTTTACATTATACAACGATAATGAAATCGGGGTCTACTATGTGAAAATACAGAACCGATACTGGCAATATTCAGCTAAATTTGAGCGAACAAAGAACAATGTTGTTTGTTTATAAAAGCAAACAATACATTTAAAAAGGCCTTTAATGAAAACAAGCGACCCGCTGAAATCATTTAACAGAGAAAAAACAATGTAACCTTTATTATTTTTTCTCAATATTAAACCAACACGTTGTTTTTAAACCTGCGTTGTTCTGTAAATAACGAATTCTTTTATTAACATCACAAGATTAAAGAAATTACAATAAAAATTTTAAAAAACTAGTATAATAAATAAATAAGAAGAAAAAATATTCGATAAATTTTAATTTAATAAATTTGTTTTGCAACAACAAAATTTAGTAAAATTAAGAAGACACAGTTTTTATAATACAATAAAGAAGATCCTTTTGAAACGATTATTAAAAGATCCCTTAGATAATTATGAAAAGATGTGCTCCAGCTATGAACTGTATAATTTTAATGATTTGAATTTCTTCTTTTAAAATGCAAATTATAGTATTTTATTTAATTATAAGATTAAAGGATATTAATAAACAAAATTAATTAGAGATCGGTTAAAATTACATATATTATGAAATATTTATCGAAGAATAAAATTTTCCTCAAGAATTACATGTCTGTCCATTTTTTTTGTAATTAGACTTTATTAGTCTACCACTATTTTTAGAACGATCATTAACAATAAAACGATCTACACTTAAGCGTTATTGCCAACATTTTTTTTTAACCTCTGAGACTACCGTTAGGTATTGCTTCAGAAGACGAGATGAATGATTTGTAGCGTGTGTGAAAATGCCATGCCTGACCGGGTTTCGAACCCAGGAACTCCGGATGAAAGGCTGAGACGCCACCACTCGCACCACGAAGGCCGGTTATTGTAAAAATTACTACAATTCATCATCACGTAATATCATATGCTACGTTACTATACGACCCGTTACGGACCGTAGGTTTGAAACAAACCTCCCAGTAACTACGTTTGTCTTAGAAAGTAGTAGTTTGATATTTCTTGACCATTCAGGTTACTTGATATTCCTCTCTTCCGACTATTTCACTCGTCATTTTCTTCTCTCTCGTCCACTCTTATCATTCTTCTTTTTTCTGTTTAGCTTCAGGAACCACCGTAAGGTATTACTTCAGGGGATGATATGTATCAACGTAAATGAAGAGTAGTCTTAGACAGTATCAGATTGACCATTCCAGGGGATTTGTCAGGGGGTTAAAATGAAAAGACCAGGGTCCCGGGTGGAGGGTCCTCTGTAGGGGGCCCTCCACTTAGAGGCAAGAAATAAAGGAAGACCAGAGCCCCGGGTGAAGGTCCCTCTAGGAGAACTTCCGCTTAGAGGCAAGGCATTACGAAAGACCAGTCCCAGCCGATTAGGTGGTACCCAGTGCTGGGAACGACATAACCGGGTCCAGCATGGTCACTCGAGAGGTTAGAGGCAAAGGCACCCTTGGGATTGAGTCGTACTTCGTCGGTGTAGGTGCGATCCCAAGAGGAAGTGGATGGGGGAAAAAAAAAGAAAAAAAGTTGACCATTCCTGAGACATGTGGTTAATTGAAACTCAACCACAAAATAATACCGGTGTCACGATCTAGTATTCAAATCCGTATAAAAACAACTGCCTTTACTAGGATTTGAACCTTAGAACTCTCGACTTCGAAATCAGCTGATTTGCGAAGACGCGTTCACCACTAGACCATCCGGTGGGTAGTCTCATTATTCTATTTCGCCAAATCAACATGGTCTCTCTCTCTCTCTCTCTCTCTCTCTCTCTCGCTCCCATCCCTTTTTTGTTTATGCTCATCTTAATATAAAATTAATCTAATTAAATCATCAACAACAGCAATTATTTATCTAAACATAACCTAAATTATTTTTTAACAGTTTACGTAAACTCTTTGGAATCTGAATCATCATGGCAAGGTATGAGTACTTGGTACATCACGGCAACTACCATACTTTACGATAAGAACTCCTCAGGGCTTAAAATAACTTTTTTTCTTTTGTCATGAAAGAGCGGGCGTAGACAATTATGTTCATTAACTCGATGGAAATTGGTAGCGTATGAAAAGATTACATACCAGACCGGATTCGGGACCTCACGAACGAAATACTGAGACGCTACCAAATTGGCCACGAAGGACGACAAACAAATTTTAAAAACAAAATACATGCTGTTTTCGCAATTTTATGATTGATCCACCAATTATAAAATTGGTTATACTACAATTGCAGCTACTCACCGTCATTCACTGAGTAATTGTCACGATATGGTCCTACCAGAAGGTTCACATCACAAGTTTTATAACTGCTAGTATCCTATATCGTATTTGATAACAAAAGAAACAGGCTAAAGCGTAATTCACATTATGTGGTAACCTAACAGTATCCGATTATTATAAGATATGTCTATACTTCTTGGAAAAACCATAACCAATTTATGTGAAGTAATAAAGAATTTCAATAATCTATTAGCCTACTTAGGTCTACATTTAAAATGGGACACTTCTTATAAAAAAAAAAAAATATAGTAGTATAGTTGATTTTTTAGCCTGTGAAAAGACTGTATCTTTTCCTACGTGTATTACATTGTATAGACGTAGAATATCACCAACGTATAGGATTATTATAATTTATTATATAATTTCTTCACACAGCGATGAAAAGAGAAACTTATGTTTTCTCCCATTATACAAATTTCCCTCTAACTAGTAATCTCAAAAATATTTTTGTTGAAATTATCAATACAATCATTTTAAAGTAATAACAGGTTTCTTGAAGTAAAAACCGATACAATTAAAACAAAATTTAACCCCCGAAACTTTTAATTTAGTTGTTAAAAAAATAAACTTAAAAATAGTTCTAAGATCATATATATATATATATTTTTTTTTTTTATCCTCCGGGACCACCGTTAGGTATTGCTTCAGAGAATGAGATGAATGACAATTTTTGTAGCGAGTGAAAATATATATATATATATATTAGCAAAGTTATCTTATTCCAAACGTAAAACAGTGTATTTTCAGCAAAATATTTTCGAGTTTTACCCAGTTTTTCTTAAAACCTAAGTCAAATAGAGATCTGGGAAAGATTTTATTGAATTTCTTAGATAGAAAACCATAAGGAAACACCAAATTTACCCCTCGATTTGTACCCCAAGAATTTTAGTACGGTTTAATTTCACAGAGGGAGCAGAAAGCAGGCCGAACGTTTCGCGAGACGTTTTTTGATGTACGTTTATATGAATTTTTTTTATTATTTTTTGCTATAGAAAAAAAATTATAAATATTTAAAATAAGTTTATTATTGCTTTACGTGAAAAGTTTATTTATAAGAACTAAGAAATTTAGAAAGCACTACATATTTTTAAGTTTATTTTTTAGAACAAAACAAATATTTTTTTTTTATTCATCTTTTTCTTTTTTCTCTTTAGCCTCCGGAAATTACCGTTCAGATAATACTTCAGAGGATGATATGTATGAGTGTAAATGAAGTGTAGTCTTGTACAGTGTCAGTTCGACATTCCTGAGATGTATGGTTAATTGAAACCCAACCACCAAAGAACACTGGTATCTACGATCTAGTATTCAAATCCGTGTAAAAATAACCAACTTTACTAGGACTTGAATGCTGGAACTCTCGACTTCCAAATCAGCTGATTTGGGAAGATGCGTTCACCACTAGACCAACCTTTTTTTTAGTTTTTTTATTCATCTGCCAAGACTGAATTTAACTATTCGTTATTTGATTGACATACTACTATGTCAATCAAATTTTTAAAGAGTTCAGCAATACGGTTTATGGAAATAATGTAAAAAATATATAATAATAATATAATAATGGTAATATGTACACTCAATAAGGCGATTTTAGCAATTATTGAAAATATAAAATACTAATGTAATTTAATAATTCTTCTTGTAATAATTAAATAATTTATCAACTACTTATTTCAGTACAATTCATTGAATTAGTTTTTTAATGATCAATGGGGTATTTTATTTTTCAATGATAAAAAAAAAAAAATACTAAATTTATTAATGTCTTAGAGAATCCATTATTTTAACCATCATTCATTCAGACTTTTCTTATACCCAATAATAAGTTCAATCAAGTTGACGAATATACAATGACCAACGCCCTATTAAATGACATCGAACTACTAAGTCTTCTGTTTTATTAATGATGACGCAAATTATATCTCTAATACTTGACAGAGTATTGATCTTACATATAAATTATAAGACGATCGCAGCGAGGCAACTATTCGATAATAAATTCGTAACTTACACAGTAGTGAGATAAATTTGAAGTAGATATATAATAAATACAAGTGCACTTAAATATACTCAAGTGTAAATCAGAAAAAAAGTCCCATGCATTTGATTGAATTTTATAATAACAAGCTACTCACGATAACAGTAATGATTAAAAAAAATAAAAAAATAATAAACAAAAACAGGTCGGTATAAAAGTCATCAAACTTCCGCATTACGAAATCCTATACATCCCAATTACAAAGTACGTGCATCAACGAAATGATAATAGTTCTGATTGGCTGATGTAAAATTTAAGCTAATTATATATATATTTTTTTTTTTACACCAGGTTTTACTTCAGAAAATTGACTATCATAAAGATTAATATATAATAAATATTTTAAAATTAATATTATATTAATTTCTATTTTTTCAACGTAGTAAAATAAAAAACTTCGGTAGCTCAAAGAAAAGCATAAGTTTCAGTCGGGCCAGATAGATAAGATAAGACCCACTAGGTTGGTGTACTGGAGAATGCGTCTTCGCAAATCAGCTGATTTAGAAGTCGAAATCGTTCAAATCCTATTAAGGGCATTTACTTTTATACGGATTTGAATACTAGATTATGGATACCGGTGTTCTTTGATGGTTGGGTTTCAATTAACTACACATCTCAGAAATGGTCGACCTGAGACTGTACAAGACTACACTTCACCTACACTCATACATGTCATCCTCAGTCAGAAGTAATACTTGACGGTAATTACGGGAGGCTAAACATGGGAAAAAAGATAAACAAGAATGATGCTTAAGTTTAGATTCTAGATATAATAATTTCTTTAATAATGAACATCGCTCATTTTCCACTGAATTTAACAAATTGAGCTTTCAAACAAAATTAATAAATAAAGATGTAATGAAAATAACTTTAGTATTCAAAATGAACTGTCGATTATAACAGACTATGAAAGATTTACCAGGTGATATGGACAATTTTACTGCATTAATAACATTCTAAACAAACCTGAATGAAACCTGTACCTGAAAAACTGGTAACTCACAAGTAAATATTTTCACAGTATCCCACTAGTTGTTATTTTTCAAATTATTTTGTTAAAAAAATATCCGAGGAAAACAAAAAAAAAAGGTTATCGGAAACCAATATAAAATTAAGTATTTACTAGTAAACTCAAAACTCGAAAATAAACGTACGTGTGAAAATGAAGAAAATGTAAAATGTTACGTAGCCACAGAGACATATTAAAAATGGTGAATGACGTTATGAATGGAAGGGAGAACACTCTACGAGTTCAGCGGCTTGTCAACATAAACTTGCCCACAACTGCACTTTATAATTCCTCCCGCTTAAGAAAATATGCTGCCATATTGAAACGGAAGATTTTATCAAATCTTTAAAAATTTATATATATATATATATATCGTTCCGCCTAACGGCAAGATATCTTAATACAAATTTTCATAAAAATCAATAAATGTGTTTGGCCGCATCAGAAACAAAGAAACAGGTGAAATGCCAAAAACTCTCGAATAAAAACAGGACCTCACTCGTTCAATTAATAAGAACGTTTTTCTTCTTTTTTTTAAACGATTACTGGACTTTTAGAACATAAAATTTAACTGATAAAAGTGTCTTCCCTCAGCTAAAGTAATTGCTTCTTGTTTATTAATCACCTCTATATAAAAAATTGATACAAGTTATTTCCTGTGTCGTAGAAGACATAATTAAGTACTTGAATAAACATTTTATATCTACGAAAGGTATCTGTACAATTCCTTTGAATTTTTTATACGTTATTTATATTTATGAGTAATTACGTTATACTCGATATCCTCTATAACAATCGGTGTTTATCGTTATTTAATTAAAGATTATCTTTTGTTTAATTCATCATTTAGCCATTAATATGACAGTACCGTATTTCATTTTCAATATAAATAATATCTTATCAAAAACTGGTAGTTTTTAATTTATCAATAGACTACCACGTCTATTGAATCAACAAAATGATGACTCGATATGATAAATGAGTTATTATTTTATAATTAACAAAGATTAATATACTAAAATATGTAATAAAAATACTGTTTATCCAATAATTGTTTAATGAATATCCATTCTAAATAAGTAGTATATTGGGTGAATTAATTTTTTATGGATTTCAAACAAGATCTAAATAAGTTTAGCGATAATTATCTACACTTGTAAAGTATATTTTCTAAATGAAAATACAAATTTTTGATACGAAGATCGATTTGAATTTCGCATATGTTATCGATGGAGTTATATAAAGCCTAGGCAGCATTAGGAAGGATCGCTTCTCGGTCTCTTGGCTAAGATCAAAGTGTAGAAATAGGAAGGCTAATCCATCAGGTTGGTCTAGTGATGAACGCGTCTTCCCAAATCAGCTGATTTGGAAGTCGAGAGTGTCCAAGTCCTAGTAAAGGCAGTTACTTCTATACGGATTTGAATACTAGTTCGTGGATACCGGTGTTCTTTGGTGGTTGGGCTTCAATTAACCACACATCTCAGTAATGGTCGACCTGAGATTGTACATGACTACACTTCACTTACATTCATATATAACATCCTCATTCATCCTCTGAACTAATACCTAAACTGTAATTCCTGGAGGTTAAACAAAAGAATAAGGAGATCGAAGAGCATTAGGAAGGTATACTAGATCCTAGTAGCGAGGATGAAAGATATCCTTATCCATTTTCAATAAGCTCTCCCAGAAAAAATTATTAATTCGATAGCTGGACGAAAGAATACATTTTTAAAAAGATGTCCAGTGGAAGGAAACATACAGAGGTGAGCGCGAAATTCATCTCGTTCAAATAATTTTGAATTTAAGTTCCAATCATAAGTAGAGATTTTGTTCAATCCATCTTTATTAAGATCTTTTAAGAGAATTTGAGACTGCCAAAAATTAATCGTTCATTACAAACATCGGTTTTATTCATATTATTACTTAATAACGGTAGAACAAATATTAATATATTTTCTTCTTGGCTGATTTAAACCGCAATGATTATAATTTATATTAAATTTTTGATTTTATTAAAACATTTTTCCGATCGAGAATTTTTTAGTGAAATCTACTTCTGATTTGATTTCCATTATCACAATTATTAAAAAATTTTGTTTTAAATGTTTTTTCGTTTCTAATTTTAAGTGGTGAATCGTTAAAGTATTCACTATAATGAATAGCTAAAATTAGCGGGGGTGCTGCTCCACAAAATGTTTTTCTGGGCCTTTTCAAGACCATGGTTAAAGTTTTCTGTAAAATAAAAGAACCGGAAAAAATGAATCAAATAGAATAGCTCGAAGCAGGATAATAATCCAATTCTACACTTTTATCACATTCAAGAATATTTTTAAGCACAATATGTTTAAAAACCGTATTCGATTTAACCGAATAAATATTAAAATACACATATTTTTTGGTATTATTACATAACAACTTAATAAAATGTCCGCTTAAAAACACTATAGGCCAATGGCGCTTAATTTAAATTTCTATGTACACAGAAACAAAAACATAATTAGTTTTTACTGATTACGTTCTCTTTCGGCCTTCCAGCGTGTTTTTGGACAGATTTGGCAATCAAAGAGCCCTTGCTTTCAATTATCTGATCAGTACTGAAAAAAAGAACTAAACCACTTTCATACTCCTTCCACCGACTAAAAAAGAAAAGGGAACGAACAAGGAATATTCCATACACTCGCGGAGTAAAAAAAAAAAAACTACCTTCCACCAGCATGCCAGGGTCGGCACTGCGGGAGCAACAGTGCTCTTTCTCTCACTCTCTCTCTCGCAGCCTCGAGTGCAGCTTTCTGTGCGCACAACAGCTAAACACCACGCCGCTGGAACTGTGAAGCGCACAGTTCCATATAAATATTTTTTTATCTTTTTCATAAATTGAGGGATGGCTACTTACAATAAGCTTAAGGATTATATATTGCACAAGTATAAAGTAATAATTAAAGAAAAAAAAGATTCATTATATTAATTGTTATCGGTAATATTAAATGGAAATAAGGAGTGCTGCAATTCCACAGTGCCTATCCGCGAGCCGCCACTGATTTTAATGTGATATTATGCCATGCTTGTAAATGAATATACGTCATAAAGATAAATATTCTCAATTAGTATATCTTGATAGTTTATATTTGTCAACAGAAGCCTTATATCATGAACAAACAGTATTATAATTAATTTAAAAGAATAAACGTCGCCGAGGAACCCAAAATCAAACGTATATTATTATTAATTTAAGTAAAATGCATTAATTTTCATAAAAATCAGCTTAAAATCTAGTAATATATAATAATTCATTAAACGTTTTTTTTTTTTGAAAACCTAAAATTTCCGAAATAAAACCAATGAATTTGTTTTTCTTTCACGGCCACCACAAAGCTGAAAAAAATATGAAATTAAATACAAATAAAGATAATGTCGCATTCGCATAAAAAAGTACTTAATGCCGCACGAATTAAGTACAGTATGCGCACGCGTGCGCTTTACTTAGAATCATTGAATTAAATAAACAAGAAATATTATATTTAAATAAAATTATAAATATTTTAAATTAAGTAGTATGTGTACGTATGTGTAAACCGTGCATCTCAGGTTTAGACATACATACACAGATAGTTGCAGGACTTTACCGGAACGCGGCTTAGCCGTGTGATGGTAAATTGTATATTTATAAATTTGTATACGTATAAATTGTATAATTGTTTAGCCGCATATAGATAAATTGTGGTTCCCTGCTTACTACGCTTGCCAATTTCCAATAATCGGATTTCATTCATGAATTTCATTACGATCTTTTGCCGATTTTCCGCTATACCCCTTCGTTTCTGAAATTTTTTTTACATATAATTTTTATTCTATTTTGAAAAAAAAAGTGTGCAAAAATGATTACCCCTTATTTTTATTTTTGTTTAATTTGAAAAGGCGTTTTTCTAGCTCACTTTTTTTAATTTTTTGGATGGTACGGCGATCTTTAACAAATTTTCTACTAGTCTTTTTAATCTTTATATTTTTTTTAAGCAGGTTTTTTAAAATCTCGTTTTCTGATCAAACTTATCATTCAATGAACTCTTTAAAGAGCCGTTCTCGAATCAATTTTTTTCATATGAGTATCATATATTTTCTTCAATAAGCCCTCTTCATCTAAATGACAAACAATCTTTCGTTCTTTTTTTTTCTTTAAACATTACCGATCATTTTTTTTCTTTTCTTTTTTTATCACTAATAAAAGGCTATTTTTTTTTTCGTAAAACTGATAAGCACGTAAGTTTTTTTTTTTTTTTGTATTAAGGAGCGGTCAATGTACGAAACAGCTATGTCATTAGCCCGGTGGAAATTGGTAGCTATGAAAAAATGCCACGCCTAGCCGGGATTCGTACAGGCACCTCCGCACGAAATGTGTATTCGTTTTATACGAACAAAATATTTTGTCTAAAATATATTCTGGTCTCGTAAAATAATTTGAAGTTTGTCTAGCTTAGAATCCACACTGACAACCTTTCTTAACAAATCTTTAGTATTAACGATAATTTATACCGATTTTTAACGATTTAATGTACTAATTTTATGTTGAAATATTATTAGTAGATAATTATGATAAAAACATACAAATTATGAATCTGTACATTCAAATTACATTTCTCAATTTTAAAATATATAATAATAGGAGGAAATTATAATTAACAAATGAGGAAGTAAAAAGATTTATTTGTTAATTAGAATAAAAACATTACTATATAACCGTTGAAACTTGAATTTTACGCGTAATTATGTTAAATATAGACTCCGCAATCTTATCAGTGAACGCCTACGTAACAGCTCACACAGCAGAGCAAACGTTTTATTTCTCATTTAAAAACTGAAATATTTATAATCCTTCATTCTAGTTAAACTCTATTTCATTAAAATATATTAATTAAGTTTTTAACCGCTCATAACATGTCTAAAAAATATCTGTAGTTCTCCAATGGTTTTTCAAATTTTAATTAGAAATTTTTAATACATACGGCATATTAATTAGTTATAATACATCAACAGACTAATATACCAAATATTGGCCGTACTGTAAAAAAATGAAGTGGATCCTAATTTTAAAAATAATTTTCTAATTTTTTTTTTCAAAACTACTCATCCGAATAAAAAACCTAAGGAAAACTTAAGGATAAACAATATTTTTCCTAATCTTTTTTTTTACATTTTATATAATTAAATATGAACCTGAATATTCCAATATATTGATTTTTTTTAATTTCAGTAATTTATTATTATCAAAAAAATGTACTAATCATATGAAATAATTAATAGGACAAAATCTATTGAGTTGAAATTTTTAGATCGAAATCCAGATGTATACAATAGGAAGGTAACGAATTAAACAAAGTTTGAAAAGATATATCATCTGAATGGATAAACTGGAATTTAAAAATATGAGTGAAGTCTTATTAGAATTAATTCAAATAAAAATACGAGAAATTGTCAGTTTCTAAAAATTCCTATCTACAGTAAACTAGAAATAATTAAAGAAAACTATTCTCGATTCTAACGCGGTGATCAGCATGAGAAAAGTGTACCTTTTCACCATCCATAACTAAGGATATTTCTTTTTAATTAGTTTTGCACCAATGGTCTTTCGTTTATGACGAGTGGGCGGTAAGATAATAATATAACCCCTCATATCAATCTACTTTTCACTCTTCAAACAATCACAATCATCGATACATAAATTTTTTTATAATAAAGAATAACGTCAGTAGCCACCCACCGGGTTGGTCTAGTGGTGAACGCGACTTCCCAAATCTGCTAATTTGGAAATCGAGAGTCCCGGCGTTCAAGTCTCAGTAAAGTCAGTTATTTTTATACGGATTTGAATACTAAATCGTGGATACCGGTGTTCTTTGGTGGTTGGGTTTCAATTAACCACACATCTCAGGAGTGGTCGAACTGAGACCTGTACAAGACTACACTTCATTTACACTCATAAACATTATCCTCATTCATCCTCTGAAGTATTACCTGAAAGGTAATTACCGGAGGCTAAACAGGATAAAGAAAGCCTTCATATGTCAACCGGTCCCATGTATATGTTACTATATAGGGTCATCCTACTCTAATTTTTTTTATTTTACTAATATTACAACAGATAGAAGTTTTGAAGACACAAAAAATAAATTCAAGGAAAGACGTAGACTACTGGTACAATAACTAACTATATTCAATGCGTGAAATATAGGTTTAAAAAATAGAAATTCATAGATCTATATACACAGGTCTTTAACAAATCCACTTTCTCGGACCATACTGATAAAGTTTCCTCGAGCTATGTGAAACGACAAAACCTTCTGTGAAAACCTGCAAACCTTCCGTGAAAACGTTCTCCACGGATTCTGTATACTCACCCTCACAACAGAACACATTTTCCAAAAAAAGGAGCTTCAAGTGTTAAAAATCATTGCCACACTGAAAAAAAAAATCCCTTTCGGCACGACGGAAGGCGGAGATAGATATCACTGTTGCTAAGTAGGGGATAAAAAGGTTTTCCACCTTAATGTCAAAAAAAAAAAACTTCAAATTTACTCAATATGACAATGGTTGCATGTAAAAAAATGTTTCACATATTAGTATACGACAAGCCCCATCTTACAATTCCAGCAATATTTTGGCCATCCCTTGCCGTAAGCGTTGGTCGTATCAAAAATTATTATAGACAAAGGTTTTAAGTAATGTTTAGAGGACTAACAACCACTGTAAACCGTTTCGATACTATGCCTATTAAGGGAAGTCTGATTTTTTGTCTTCGAAATTCTATTTTTTCCACCCTCTGGGCCAATGGTTGGTGATACCAAAAAACTTTACTTGTATAAGTTTTAGGCACTTACCCAAAGAATAGTAGGAACTTTAAAAGAATTCGATATTTTACTTAATAAAAACGTTATAGCAACATTTTGGTTTTTTTTCGAAAAATCCCCCATTTCCACCCTCATGGTCCGATTTTGGCAGTTAACGAACTCAACCGAGATTTTTAGGACGAGTTATTTTTAAGGAAGAATTTGAAAGTGATTGGTTCAAAATTACGGCAGTTATCGTGTCCACAAGAAAGTGAAATATATATCATGTATTTATAAACTTTTGAACTGACGGTGGTTTTGGGGTCTGGGGGAATATTAAACGTGAAGATATGTCGAAATTTTCCGGAAGTAGAATCATGGTACCCATTACAATAGGTAGCTTTCTTAGGAAAACTACCTAAAAAGGAGCTTAATGTTTAAAAAAATCATTACCACAAAGGAAATAAAAAAGTAAACAAAAGCTTCAATAGTTATGGAAATAAAAGGTATTATAAACAATGACATGTGGAAAACAGTTATAAACAAACACAGTTTCACTACTGACATAATAAAAAAAAAAGAAGCAAAAGTTAAATCGTAATTTGTTGATTGAGACCAGATGCTTTGGTTTAGGTGGAAATTTTAACAACGGGTGTTATTTCCCTGTTCTAATTTTACTAATCAATTGTTCATGAAGCTGAACGCCAATATTATTTGAATATCAAACAATAATAAACAATAATTAAAAATGCAGAGAATACAGTAATTTCTAATGCACGGCTTACACAGACAACTTAATTTAAATGATTTATCAGTTTATTTAAATATAATACTTTTTCCTTTATTTAATTCAACGATTCTAACCAAAGCGTGCGCGCAAACTTTTTGATTCGCGCGGGTGCACAGGTACTACCGGCAACAATCGGCACTAATTAAACTAATGTAATTTTCCAACTTACATAGAACAAATTTCGCTTGTACAGTCAGCAGCTGGTGTAGCCGCGAGGCTTAACGCACCAGCTACCGATCGAGTTGAAGACCCAGCCCGACCGAGTTACTTCTTTTACACTTTAAATATTATTCGTTTATTTAATTCTACCGCTTACCTGTGAGCAAAAGACTACAACAGCATTTTTGGGGTGGGGGTGCGATTTTTCAAAAAGATCTTTTTGCAAATATTGTTATTATTTAATTATTAACAAATATGCCTAAGAAAAATATTGCGTTAATTATACGAAATCTCGAGATAATGAGGGACCTTGCTTTACAACCTCACCCCTTGACCTTTTAAATTAAAAAATTTAATGGCATCAATGCCCTATATATAGAAGTAATCTGACAACATTTGGTAAAAATCGGTCCAGTAGTTCTGGGGATGTAAGATTATTTAGTGTCAAACACCGAATACACGTACATATAAACATTAACATCCCGAAAATTTCCATCCGTTGTTTTGGGTTCCTTAGGTGTCAAACATTAAGATCCTGTGAAAACCGCATACACCCAAATTGGACCGATTATAATACATTCTCTTCTAGAGCTGTAGGGCTATCTAGACGGGAAAGTAAAAAGAAAAGCATCTTCAAATCACCTATGTAAATAATGTAATTTGTTATTTAATTAATACTCCAAGAAGTTAGAAGTTTTCTGTATGAAAAAAATGTACAATGGAATTGCCAGAGAAAATTTTTCTAAATAAAAAATTAGTAAATATATTGCAGAGATAGCACTCCTAACACATAAACTAATATTAAATGTAAAGGTATACTTATAATTTTTGTTTGAAATCATAAATAAATAAAAAGGTGAAATAAATTTTAAAAAAAATTACAGAATAAATTATTTAAAAAAAGGAAAAAGATCACGCAGGTGTAATTCAATATGACAAACCGAATACAGAGGACTACTATAATGTAAATAAGTATCGGCACATGCAAAATAACAATGACAGTAAAATAGAAAAAAATAAATGATGAGGTAATAAACTGAATTTAAGTAGAGAAGTAGTTCAATTTTATTTTATTTCCCAACCGGTGTTACAAAAAAACCTTAACCGGACCAACGGAGAATTATAATAAGAACTAATAGTTTTAACCTTACGAAAATTAATAATTCGTATAAATAAAAATATGAATCAACCGATGTAATGAAAACAATAATAATTATTTATTTAAGTTCTTATAACATCGAGATAGTGAATAACTTAAATCTAAACAGACTGATCAATAATCATCATAAAAACAACTATCCAGTACGAACTGTAATAAAATTTTATTTTTAATAAAAAATTAAATTAAAGAATAAACAATTACAACCACCTATTACAGAACAAACTGCTTTAATATATGTATATATCTTTTCAGGAATGTCTTATTATTAATTTAAATTGAAATAAATTTAATATACTGTATTTTAACTTGCTTGCTAAAATAATATTAATTAAATAGAATTTATTTCAATAAAATGAAATTATATAAAAATTCTCAGAAAATAATCCTAAAAATGGACTATAAATAAACTACGATATATACACTAGGTAAATTTTAATGACTAAGAATAAATCAATTATTCTTTTAAAATCTAATTAATGAACAAAACTTTTGAAAAATACTTTAGTTTTTACTGAAAATTTTATTTAAGCAATTACAGATAATGATAATTTTTATAAATATTCAGAACAAAACATTAAATTACTAACAAACCATGCCTCCTATCTACTGCAGACTGATCCGAAAGCACCCTAATTATGGTGTGTGTAAAATCTAAAGGCCTCCCTACAGTAAGTATTATCTAAACGGTAGTTACCGGAGGCTAGGAGGTCCTCCCTACAAGCTGCCTCTTCTTGACTCCTCTACACAACTCCTATAATCCAACACGCGAACACGTGCTATCGGTTGCGAAAAGAATAAGACCTCATATTTTTATAATTGTTTATTTTACTACATTCATTCATTTTTTACAATTATTTATTTATTTAAATTTGCCGTTAATTATTACTTATTTATTTATTCTACTGTATTTATTTTAGTTTCTATATAAATTATTTTGTATGAAATCATTTTACGTTTGTAAAATATAGTACGAATTATCGTTTTAATTAATTAAATTAATTTTACGTTTATTATAATATTATTAGTTTTTGACTTCAGTCATTTGACTGGTTTGATGCAGCTCTCCAAGATACCCTATCTAGTGCTAGTCGTTTCAACTACATACTCCAAACGTTGCCTCTGTCTGCACAATTTTTCCCTTCCACCTGTCCCTCCAATATTAAAGCGACTATTCCAGGATGCCTTAATATGTGGCTTTTAAGTCAGTCTCTTCTTTTAATCATACTTTTTCAAATGCTTCTTTCTTCATAAATTTGCCGCAACATCTCTTCATTTGTCACTTTATCGACCCATTTGATTTTTAACATGTTCCTATGGCACCACATTTTAAAATCTTCTAATCTTTTCTTCTCAGGTACTCCGATCGTCCAAGTTCTTCCATATAAAGCTACGCTCCAAACATATATTTTCAAAAATGTTTTCCTGGTGTTTAAATTAATTTTCGATGTAAGCAAATCATATTTCTGACTGAAGGCTCGTTTCGCCTGTGCTATTCGGCATTTTATATCGCTCTTGCTTCGTCCATCTTTAGAAATTCTACTTCCCAAGTTTATTATAGTACGAACTTAATATTTTTGTAGTATTCATAATTTTTTTTTATAATAAATTTAATAATGATTATATAACTTTTACTCACGTTTCTTTAACAATTTCTATTTATGTATTTTTTTGTACAATTAAATGTTTTCATTTTGTAGTTTTGTAGGCCTACAAATCTCAAAAGAATATTAGTTATATTCTATACCTATACCTATACCTATATTAGCGTACGTGCTTTTAGAAATAATTTTCGTAAATAACTGCGCCACGTCAATGAAATCATTATTGCTTATAATAAATAAACAACCTATATCATATACTTTTGTATTACGTCATTGCTACTAGTTTATTTATAGCAAAAACCTAATTTAACATACTTGAAAAAAATGTATACTTTCAACAAATAAATTAGGAAATTATTTCATATACATATACAAAATATTAGGCATAAATAATTTTATTTGTAATAACAAATTACCAAAACATAAATCGTTACTATGATAGTAACGTCATAATTGGATACGGTGCAAGTCATGGCAAATTACTGGCTGTGACTTTTGGAATACACTCTAATTTGGCTGCTGGTGTGAGGAGAATTCGCTTAGTGATGTTAAGAGCAGTGGAGGGGATGCCATACAGACGTCTTCAGATATTACGTAGCCTACAGTAATAATAATATTTATTTAATTTTTGGTAGGCTTACATACAAAAAACAGAAATGATAAAACATAAAATCTTAAAAACAAATTTATCACTTAAGGATTTATTTATAATAAAGATAGAAGATAAAAAAAATCAAGATATTAATATAATGCAAAATGACCGTTTGGTATACGCAAAAAATGGAAAGTCTGTTCCTCGTATCTAAATGAAGATTGGGATATATTATTCACCAGACCAGCGTTTCTCAACCTGGTGGTAGGGGTGATATGAAAGCTAGGTCGCGAAAATAGCCTACAAATTTACACATAAACAATAATGAAATCATTTTATGGAAAAAAAAATAGTTTATTAAACATATTTTACCTACATTTATAAGTACACAAAGAATATAGATTATTGGGATGGTTGCGTTTGTTTTTTATTTAAAAGTTTCTCCTACATGGATCGTGTTAGAAACATACCAAAGCAAATTGTTTTCAAGTGATAAAAAAGATCCTTACACTTAGTGCACAGACAAAAAGCTCTTTTCACAGAGGTACAACGTGGCGAAATGGATTAATATTTTCATTGCTTCTGTGACTAAATTTCCATATTCACTTCCACAAGTAAACCAAAACGTATTTAAATCTTCAGATGTGCAATTATAGTTGTAACTTCTTATCGACAGACGTTTCGATGAACTGGTCGTGAATTTCAAATGGTAACTTAGCAGCTGTAAAAACGTTTTCACTAAAGGGATTCAGTACCCAGAAATTAATTTTATCTTCCGGGAAATACTCCAACTGAATTTTTAGCAAAAACAAATGTATCTTCATGCTATCCTAACTGTGATGAACAAACCTGTCTTCTTCACTCATATTTTTCTCAATATAATGAAAAGTGAGTGGAAACATATATAAATTTTTGCTTTAAAGGCGAATAATCTAGATATCCAGCATTTTAATGAAAGCATGAACCCTTTGTCTGTCATTAAAAAAATATTTTTATCACGTCCTTCTAAATTCACATTCAAGTCTTTTAAATGAGAAAATACATCGGGTCAGTAAGCCAACAGCAAAATATACTAATTATTCTGTAAAAACATTGAGAATGGGTTTTTTTTCCTGGAAAAATATTAATTCATCTCGCAATTCCGATAACCGGGTTAACACTTCCCCCCACGCAAACCATCTGACTTCTGTCGGAAAAGACGATGTTTTTTCTTTTCGCCAATTTAATCGCGTGGTTTGACAAACTATTCTGTAATGGTCAACTTTTAATAACATCAAGCTTTACAGTAATTTGGTTGAGACTTTCCGGCATATTTTTTGTGGCAAGGGCATGCCTGTGAAGGAAGCAGTGCGTTTGTTCATGGTATAAGACAATCTTTTCATTAATTCACTGTTCTTTCTTGTTATCGCCTTTGCACTATCACTACATACTGCAATACATTCTGTCCAATCTATGTTATAATTTTTAGTAGCTTTATAAAAAAAACATCAAAAAGACATCGTCCTATTTCATAACCAGGTATTAATTTGTAAAACAAAGTATTTTCTTTTGCCTGATCTGGCCCTATCGCATTCGTATCACACAATATATAACTGAGAAATGTTTCCCGTATCTATTGAGTCATGAAACTGAATACTAAAAAATTCACTTGAACCTGCTTGCTGAATTATCTGATCGCGAACATCGAAGTCGAGAGTTCCAGCGTTCAAGTCCTAGTAAAGCCAGTTATTTTTACACGGATTTGATTACTAGATCTTATCTATCTAGAAAAATTTCGACATATCTTCGCGTTTTACATCCCCCGGACCCCAAAACCAGTCAGTTTAAAATTTCATCTATATATATATATTTCACTTTCTTGTCGACACGATAACTGTCGTAATTTTGCGACTAACACTTGAAATTGATACATAAAATATAACAACCAAAAATTTCGGTCGAGTTCGTTAGTGGGCAAAATCGGACCATGGGGGTGGAAATGGAGGAGCTTTTTCGAAAAAAAAACAAAAACAAAATATCGCTAAAACTTTCATATTTAGTAAAATATCAAATTCATTTAAAGTTCCTACTATTCTTTGGATAAGGGCCTAAAACCTATGTATGGAAGTAAAGGTTTTTGATATCACTGGTCCAAAGGGCCAGTTTTAATCATTGGCCCAAAGGGTTGAAATAATGGGGTTCTAAGACAAAAAAAAATCATAACTCCCTTAATAGGCACAGTATCGAATCGGTTTAAAGTGGTTATTATTAGTCCTTTAAACATTACCTAAAACCTTTGTCTGAAATAATTTTTGATATGACCAACCCTTACGGCAAGGAATGACCAAAATGAATTGTAAGAAGATGGAGCTTGTAGTATGCTAAGCATTTGAAATTTTTTTCACATGCAACCACTGTCATATTGAGTAAATTTGAAGTTTTTCTTAACTTTAATGTGGAAATCTTTTTTATCCGCTACTTAGCACTGGTGAAATCAACCTCCACCTTCCGGCGTGCCGAAAGGGATTTCTTAATAATAAACCAATAACTTTCGGTAAAACGAGAAATAATTTCAAATTAAATTTCAAAATAAAATACATAATCATTTCTAACAAGCAATGGAAGGCGTGTTTTATTATTATTGTAATAAATAAGATAAATGATTAATTATAATTTAATTATTGTATGTATTATTTATAGTATTTTATTTTTTTAATATTAAAATTTCTCAGAAAACTAAAAGCGGCTTCTTGTGATACTTAAGTAAAGGAAGCGGTAATTATTCTCAAAGAATGAAGTGTTGGTTAAAGATTCAAATACGGTTACGGGGCAATGCAATGTGCGAGTGAGTGAGTGTAACTAGTTGCTCGCTACAAAAATTTAGTTCAGACTCGGGCTGTATACTATTACTTACATCAGCAACCACGATAATACAGTCATCAATATGTAGTCAATCATCTCCTCTCTTTTTATGTTATATCTCTCTCATTTTATAACCTAACATTTCACAACCGAACTTATTCCTACATCGAACTACTTTCACAAAAGCAAACTTTATGTACAAAAGAATGAATCAGTGAACAGCGGTATAATTCAATTGAATTTGAGGATAATCTAAATTTTAACTGTTTAGTAAATTTTAAATAAAAAAAGCAAAAATATATATACACTGAATTTTTTCAAAATATTTAATAAATTATTATTATAATAATTCTGTTAATGTTTTAGCAAGTCTGTTCTTGCTAAAATATTTCTTTTAACAGACGATGAGTAGAAAGAACTCTAATCTACCTGGAATTTTTCTTTTCTTTATGTACGTTCTAGCCTTATTCTTCACTAAATGAATGGTTTTGGTCATTATTGACTTATTTTGAAAAGGTAGTTGGTTATTTTGGGAGTCCATTTAGAATATTTTTTTACGAATAACAGAACAGGAAATTTGTTAAAAATCGTATCAGAGATTTGACAGTATTTACATATTTACATCGACGTTGCTTAAAATTATAGCTGGATGTACGTTAATGACATATAGAGCTGATTCCTCTGAGAGTAATAGTGTTCATTAAATAGCTAATCTCTGTACAGATAAGAATGAAAGTGACACTTATAAAGCTGAATATCAAATGCATATCAGTGAGTAGTGAGCTAGAAATTTTTATATGCACCGACCGTATTTTTTAGCCCAGTTATAAAAAAACGGGAAACCGCTTCACTCCCCCCTTTTTTAGACTGTTTGACGTAGCCCACCGTGCTGGTCTAGTGGTTAACTCGTCATCGGAAATCAGCTGATTTCGAAGTCGAGAGTTCTAAGGTTCAAATCCTAGTAAAGGCAGTTAGTTGCTTTTATACGGATTTGAATACTAGATCGTGGATACCGGTGTTCTTTGTGGTTGGGTTTCAATTAACCACATATCTTAGGAACGGTCGACCTGAGACTCTACAAGACTACACTTAATTTACATTCATACATATCCTATATAGTAATACGTTACGGAGGCTACCGGAGGTTAAACAGAAAAGAGAAATTGTCTGACGTGAGATACTTATTATTCTTAAAGATGCCTCTGCAATTGTTGGGAGTGATTGGGAGTGACTGATGTCTCATCGCCTTCAACAATTTAACATACTTACATAAATAAATTTATTTTCGCTCTTATTATATTAATTAATTATATTACTGGTAATCTCTGAAACAGACTTGTCTTTACAGATTCCTAATTTCCAATAATTTGGAATGCTGCCTGAACTGTACAGGGTCATTCACGGGAACCAGATGTTTGTAAAATAATCATAAAAAATTGAATATTTACTTTTGAATTTTTATTGGTACTGAAACACATGTTAAATCAAAGCATTTGTTACTTACTCATGAACGAAAAATTATGTCCGGCAAGTGATGTCCATTTTAGGCAATACATTGATGTAGCCTTTCACGGTAACTGGCCTCAATTCTTTGCAGCGTGTCTACATCAATCTGGGTGACGTAATGACGAATTGTGATCTTTAGGTCCTCTAATGTACGCGGTTTATTGCCGTACACACACGATTTCAGAAACCCCCACACAAAAAAAATCACTACTACTCAAGTCGGGGGACCGAGGGGGCCAAGGAATGTTGCCGAATCTGGAAACGATCCGTCCAGGAAACAAGTTACGGAGAACAGCCATCGTTGCCCTCGCTGTGTGAGCTGTAGCTCCATCCTGCTGGAATAACACATTTTGAAAATCGATTCCCCGGTTTCGTAACTCAGGGATGAAAAACGTATTAAACACCGCAATGTAACGATCAGCTGTTACAGTTACAGCAGCGTCATTTTCTTCAAAAAATATGGTCCAATAACACCAACCTTTCCTATTGCACACCAGACAGTCACCTTTGGGCTATGACGTGGTCTCTCGTGAAGCTGATGTGGGTTTCTTTCTGCCCAATACAGGCAATTCTGTTTGTTGACGAAGCCATTCAGATGAAAATGGGCTTCGTCACTCATTAACAATAACAAATTTTCATTTTCTTCAAAAATGGTAAGCATTTGTCGACAAAATTGTAATCGCTGCGTGAAATCTTGCTCGTTTAACTGCTGCACGATGGCTATCTTGTAAGGATGGAAATGCAGGTCTTTTGCAGAATTCGTCTTACCGTACTTGTGCGCATTTGAAGCGCTGCTAAATGCTTCTGAATAGAGCGGCATGGGCTTCTGACAATGGCTTCTCTTACTCGTTCGATGTTCTCCGGAGGGCTAGCAGTTCGTCGGGGTCCCGGTGGATGGACAAAGGAAACGTCAGACACCAGCCACGTGCCCCTCACACCACGAACGCCCGAGTAAAACCCACTTCAAAAACAACCGGATCCCGTGAATGACCCTGTATTATTAAGTAATCTAAGTTTATTTTAATTGTAAAATAGAATAATAATAATTTACAAATATTTGATTAGATTTACTAATATTTGATTGAATTTACAATATTTGATTTAATTGAAAATGAAATTATAATTATTATTATTATTATTGTCTGCTGTTATAATGATATTAAGATAAAACTAAAGACTAATTAATAAGTACAAAATAATACATACTCTAGAAATGCAAATAGCTAAGTACACTCTTGTTAATAATTTCTTTGCACCCTTTCTGCATATCACTTTTCTTGTTTTTATCAAGACACCTTTGATCATCTTTATAATTATTACAAGAGGAATTTTCATAGTCTTTTTTAAAAGGTTAGTGAAATCATGAATAAAATTTAAAAAAAATATAAAACTGTCCTCAATTTAAACTAGAAAGGAAAAAACAGCAAAAGTCCTAAAGAACCTGAGGAGAAGCTATGAAAATCGTCTCCTTGGTCAAATTAACCAAGGCTTCCAAACAAATAACAGCAGAAACTACTATAGAACTTTTAAGCAAAAGTTACTTCCAAATCTCTGCTTTAAAAGGAAGAACGAAGAGGTAACGCCAAGGAGAATTGTGAAATCCTGGCGGAATATTTTTGGAAACTGCTCAGTTGTGAAGAACCAGTTGAAAGATTCCGTGAAACAGAATCAGAATAAGAGTTCCCAGAATCAGTACCGCCAACTCTGGAAGAAATTAAAAACATAACACACAGCCTCAAAAATAACAAAGCGTGCGATGAAGACTCTAGCATAACGGAAATGTGAAAGTATGTCAATGAGAATACAATCTGCTCGCTGCATAGTGTTTACAGAGATTTGGGAAAAATAACTCAGAGGAGTGGAAAACAGATCTAATTCATCCACTTAACAAAAAAGGGGACAAAACGGAGGTCAAAAATTATCGAGGAATATCTTTTCTACCGGTTACTTAAAATTCTTTCTAATTTTAGCCTTGACAGATTAGAAAACAAATTGATCCACAGATTAGATAGTATTAAAGTGGTTTTAAGAAAGGGAGATCTAACGCAGAACAAATTTTTAACCATAAACAATCATCAGGAAATACAACTTGGCGAACAAGAGAATAATGATCACCTTTGTAGATTTTAAAAAGCTTTATGAAACAGTTGACCATAAAACACTGTTTAACGTTCTTAAAGAATTTTGGATAGACCCAAAACCAATAAACAGACTGTCACAGATACAAAGTCCAAAATTAAATTTAATGGGGAAATATCCCATCCTTTTGGAATCAAGACACCAGAAAGAAGTCACACAGAAGGAAGAACGTTTCCTCTTCTCTTTAGCAAACATCGTCAGGATCAACAGGATTCTAAATTCCTACGACCTAACGAAGGACGTATACAATAAGAAAGGATCTAAAGGAACGGTAAGATCAAGCACTATACAAAGGTAATCCGACCAAGAGATAAGATAGAATCACGTAAGCGAAGAGAAGAATGTATTCAAACAGGCTTACGAAGAGAATTTTTAATAAGGGTAATGGTGACACGACAAACGTTAAATGGTTCAAGAAAGTTAAAGAGAATCTAAGAGTAACAAACATAAAAGTGATGGATATAAAAGACAGAAGGGTGTTTAGGAAAACATCTTAGAGAACAGAAATCAAAGAGAAGAAATAATGCGCTAAAACCTAAAGTGGTCGGAAGAAAGAAGGAAACGACACAGTGAAAGAATGAAAGAGTAATGGAGAGCTGAAAAACTAGTCAGAACTTAACCATTCATGTGGTCCTATAATGATCGATGTCAAAAAAAAATTGTCCTCAAAAACATTTAAAAAAAGTCCAATTATATTAAAATTCTGACTTATTGAAGTCGGCGACTAATTACCAATAAGAAAATTATTGTAGGTAAAAATAAACAATTTTTTATGAAATGATAAAATATGTTTACTTTTTATGTAAACCGACGCTTTTTAATCGGTTTTATTTAACTTTTCAATAGCTATTTTCTAATTTAAAATACAGAACGAACTGGTTTTTGTTAAATACGGTAAGTAGGATTCTATGTTTTTCTAATAAATAAAAATATTAAATAAGTTGAAAAATTACGAGAAAAATACATAATACCAAAGCATGTAAAATACACCACGGTATTTTCCTATATTTTACAGTTACGCAAATACGTTTTGGTAAGATAATGTCAATTTCCAATAACTCGGTTTATTTTACCGAATTATTTACGTATAATATTAGTTTTGCTAACTAAATGTAACATGAAAGAAATTGTTTAATACTATTTGTAGAATCAATACGAATATAATAAAAACAACGAGGTCCTTTTAATGAAATACATCTTTTACACAATTTTAATTTCCTAATTAAATAGAAAATTTCGTGTCGGATGGTTCCTTTGATGAAATATTAACTACGAATAATTAGCATCAAATTAATCGGTTGGTTTAAATTTTAGATACGGTCAATATACAAGAGGAAAAAAATAAATTTATTTTTTTAAAGTCGCTTTATAGAATTTAAAGCTTTAAAAACAAGAAAAAAAATCATAAAAATTTGAAAACTAAGCTTTTTTATTATTTACTTTTATATGAATTTCTACTGTGTATGAGAAAGTAAAAATAACGAAAATTTTTACTAGATGTTTACACAACGAACTTCAGTTTGTTAGTTTACCCGAATCTAAGTTCTGTTCGATGAACTGAAAAGATTTTGTGTAAATATTGTGAAAACGGTTCAGTCCGTATATATACCGATAGTAGTAGTAATCATTTCAAACAAGCAACACTATACACACATAACCAATACGCCTGATACCGGTAATATATCTTGAAAACATCATCCTGCTGTCATATTAATTTACTAAAGTGAATAAACCACTCGGAAAAAAAGACTATCATTCGATATTCAATGAATAGTATCGATACTAATGTATTATTAACTGAAACAAGTTTTTCGTTTTACATATATTCGTACAAAAACACAAAAAGTTTACCCGTTAAAGTTTCCCCAAATTATCCCTGTTTTCGAATATCTACAAAGATATGGTCCTCATTTAATCATTTAAGGACGGTAATAACTTCAAAATTTAAAAAGTAATGAGTAGAAAATAAACATAAATTAATACTTTTAAAAATTATAATATTTATCTCCATTATTAATTATTTATATTTCTACAATTTTTCCGGCATAATCCCAAATTTAAATACAAAAGGTTCATCTGAATTAAATGTCTGAACTACATCAAATATAAAACAAGATTAATATTAAAGATACCGGTAAATATTTAATAGTTGAAACTAACTTTACAGCAACTATTATATAATTTATCAAGGATTTATTTTTTGTATTTTTAAAAAGTTAATGTAATAATATTCTAATAGTCTAAATATTTTATTAATTTTAAACAATGTTTTTTTTTTAAAAAAAAAACAAAACATTATCTCTTTTGTAGTTTAAAAAAATAAATTACTAATCAGGAACATTAAAAAGATGACAAAGTCATTGTATTCAAGGTCACATGTGCCACATACAGATAAAACTGAACGGGTCACCAAACTATTATATTAAAATGGACTACTATCTGAATAAACATTATTATGTACATGTCGTCAAGTTTGTAAATAAATATCCGGCAAATGGTTGTAAAATTGTCATGAAGTATAAAATGACTTTTTATGAATAAATCGAAGTTGTAATTAACGATTGTGTAAAAATGTTATTTTTTTTTAAATCCGCTTTAACAAACTATATGAGAAAGCTGTTTTTGAGTAATTCTGCTTATAAAAATTCTGGGCTTTATTTCGCCCAGAAAGTTACCGAATTACCTAAGATCTCATTCTAAAAAAAAAGATAAAAAAAAAATAATTTAATGTACACCGTTCAACGCTAACGTAAATATGCGCTAAAATAATTTCAATTGAATCTTCTGGATTGTGATTTATTTTTTTGTTATTTTTCGAAGTATTTGTACTGTATACATATTGTTTCATTTACATATTTTTAAATTATTAATACAGACATAACCGACTGCTATTTTACAGTTTTAATTAATAATAAATTATGCGATCTGATATGATCATGGTTTTTACCAAGATTTATTGATGCTTCCAAACGATCAGAATAAAATATTTTCACCGGTGCTAAGTAGGGGATAAAAAATATTTCCACCTTAAAGTTAAAAAAAAACTTCAAATTTACTCAATACGACATGGTTGCATGTAAAAAAAGTTTCATATGTTTAACATACGACAAGCCCCATCTTCTTACAATTTCAGCAAAATTGTTTCAGACAAAAGTTTTAGGTAATGTTTACAAAACTAAAGATCACTTTAAATCGATTCAATTCTGTACCTATTAAGGGAAGTATGATTTTTCTTGTCTTCGAAACCCCATTTTTTCTACCTTATGGGTTTTTTCTACCTATTTTTTCTATCTATTTTCTATCTATTTTTTCTACCTAATGGTTGGTGATATAAAAAAAATTTACTTAGATAAATTTTAGGCCCTTATCCAAAAAATAGTAGGAACATTACACGAATTCGATATTTTACTTAATTAGAACGTTATAGCGATATTTTGGTTTTTCGAAAAAGCTCCTTCATTTCCACCCCCATGGTCCGATTTTGTCCACTAACGAACTCGACCAAGATTTTGGATTGTTATATTTTATGTATCAATTTGAAAGTAAATGGCGAAAAATTACGGCAGTTATCGTGTCCACAAAAAAGTAAAATTTATATACATATATAAACTTTTGAACTGACGCTGGTTTTGGGGTCTTGGAGATGTGAAACGCGAAGATATGTCCAAATTTTCCGGAAGTAGAATCATGGTACCCATTACAATTTTAAGCGATACATATTTTCTTGGAGGAAAATTTAAACATTAGGAATAAATGTGATCAGAAAAACATCAGATTAACCGATGTCTTCCCTTAGCAATGGGGTTTTTGGTAGCTGCTGCAAGGAAGTAACCGTGGGGAATAAAAGCTGAATAACGGTTATACCATATATTACACAAAAAATACGAAATGAATTCCACAATCAGTGGACGTACAGGATATTTATACAATTTAAATACGATAACATAATAGCTTAAAAAAAGAAACAAAACTACTTCCTTTGCGATTACTATAATTCATCTAGGATATCAAAAAGGAAACCACCCAAACTAGCGCGAAAAGGAGATAAACGTTTATAAGTGAAAACATTACGAACAACTACGGAATTAAAAACCCCCATCAGTATAAATAAACAAAGATTAATAAAAAAAAATCATATGCTACATAATTTCCTGTATTTTCTGAGTACGTTAAAGTAAATTGCACCTCGACCCCTGATAAAATGTTTAATCATGTCTAATCCTTATGATCTTCCTTATTTTCTTACCTAATGAAAAAAAATTAAATTAAATTATTCTCGATTATTTTATTTCATCAGCAGAAAGTCATAAAAATTTGCACAAATTTAACAACGCGCCGAGTAGAATTTTATGATATAAAACGTGATTAAAAATATCTTGAATGACAATATTTTAAACTAATGCAAAAAAAAATATTATTTTTTTTATTTAAAATTACCCCATCACAGCGGGAACCGTCTTATCAGGCAATCTGAAGCGTAGCGTAGCCTGTCGAGGTAGCGTATTCTCTGTTCATTCTAAGGAGATATCGCATAAACAGACTGCAGATGACAGAGCTCTGTGGAACAGTATGCATAAAATATATTCCATACTAATCTCACAATTTTTTGTAATTCCTCACAAAATTTTATACTCACTTTACACTTAATTTAATTATAATTATAATTACTATTTTATTTAGTTATAATTATTTACTTAATTTATAATTACTTTATACTATATTTATAACCTTTTAATTCCTCAAAAACTATTTTATATAATAAAACCTACGAAAACAATAATATCCCAAACAATAACTACCATATTATTAAAAATAATTTAATAGGTAAAATATAAACTTGAACAAAATCTTAACACATCGAAATGTTAAGAAAATTGCTTACCTTATTCTCTGTCAGTGCCCGACAAACTCTGGATTCCCTCTTTTATTCTTCATAACTCCCAGAAGTTGGCGTTGACGATGAATCGTCACTAACATTAATTATTAGTTCATCATCGAGAAAATTATCTAGTCCCACACCTTCTTCTGTAACAAGATTCACGCACTGTTTCCACTTATCAGTTGATATCTCTTCACGCCTTTTTCAATCAGGATTTTTACGTCTTTCATTTAATATGTATTATTATTTCGGGCAAGTTAGCCCACCCTAAATCAATCGGATTAAGGTTACAGTGATAAGGGAGAACCCTTAACACTGTATGACCTTTCGTTTCAGCAAAATCATCGTTTAAAAATATATTAAATGGGTCACGATTGTGTTTTACATGGAGTTCGCTTTTAAACTGTTTTCTCCAAATTGGATATCTTTTGATCGAACCCGTAAAGCAATCTCTTGTTTCCTCCATGAACTGTTTGGAATATTTTCTAGTTTTACACTATGGGACGGAGCATTGTCCATTACAACAATACTATTTTTAGGTAATAACGACAATACTTTTTCAAACCACTTCCTAAAAATATTTCCATTCATATCGTCGTGGTAGTCTTCAGATTTTTTTGATTCAAAAATGGGTAATCCCCCTCCATCTAAAGATCGATTTTAATTGCCAATATATATCATAATTAATCACTCTCCTTTATTTTTTGGAAGTTGCAGGCCCCTGCTTAATCCCGAGAGAAAAGCTGTTTTTACCGATGTAACTGTCGTATCACACCAAATTCTTGAAGTGGCGTGAACTTCATTTACCCAAGTCTCATCCAAATAAAATATATTTCTCCCCGTTTTTCTTTAATTTGTTATTTTTTTAAAATAATTACTCAGCCAAATTATAATCTCTTCTCGATCAACAATTACACTTTTTTTTAAATTTCTTTTAATAAATTTAAAATCCATCAACAACAGTAATTTGTATAAACTAGGCGTCCAATCTTTTTTTGTAAACTCTTATCACAGTTTATTACAGCCAGCGATTTTTTTAAGGTTGTAATTTCATTTTTAAAAAAGAAATATGTACAGTCAATCTTATTACATTTTTGTCAAATTCATCCCATTTTCCTAGCACAGGTTTTCAACGTTTTCCATTTTTTACAGGAATTTCTACCGTTCCTTTCCTATTTATTTCAGCCCGTAGTCTACTAATATTGCTAACCGACACACCACTTAATTTTGAAGTAAGTTTCACTACTTCCTTTTTAACCAACGTAGGATTTTTTCAAACAGTTGATTGAATACGTTAAATTTTTTTTTTCACCATTTCGAAAATATTTTCCTTTTTTGTGCTAAGATGTCCTGAATTATAAGGTATATCGATAAACTATTCAAATATAAAGACTATTACATACCACACATACAGGTTAATTAAACTATCAAAACCCACAATCGTAAACAAATCTCACAATACCGAACATACACACAGTCACGCGTACCGAAAAAAGTATTGAAAGACAGAACTACAATAAAAAGAAAATTAAAAACATCCAATATGAAATAAGAGAATTTATACTGTTATTTTGAAGTCCACTGATAAATAACGATGTTTTGTTTATAAACATCCGGTGGTTACAACAGCTCGGCGCGTACAATAGTGTGCTGTGTAACACGCACTACCACACTGGCAGTTTTTTTTATTTCATATCTCCTAAGAATGAACAGATAATATATAATGCATCGATCACAACAAAAAGAACTTTATTAATTTGTTACTGCATCTTCCCCTTAAGTAAATTAAACGCTATTTATAGATGTCTGCTCTATTGGTAATGATGATCTATATAGGCAGCCGTTCCCTGTGAGTAACAAAGCGAAAGTGAAAATGCTAGCTAAATATCACTTCAACGACTTAGTTCTAATGTATAACTGTACATTCAGCTCAGTTAAGAAGACAATAGAAAACTATTTAACTCTTAATTTTTGTTATTAAGATCGATATGATTTTTTTATACCTTAGAATAACTGTACTATTTTCAAGATTTACCAGATGAGTGATCATAAGGTTGCTTATAATGGTTATGACACCGAATAAAAATACAAACTGAAACAGTAAAATGTTAGAAAAATTTATGGACCTGCTATTTTTTAGGATGGGACCTCAAACTAAAAATACCACTGCATTATTATTATTATTATGAACAACTCTATGTGATAACTACTATGTAATCTACTGTGTGATGTGTTGAAATCTATTCCCACCTTGATAATGGCCTTCTCCGGAATTAAGAAAAAAATTCCAATCGACAAATTAAAATTGAAAACATCAATTTTAAGTTTACAGAAAATTTTACAAAGAATAATTAATTTTTTTTTTTAAATGGAACCGATGTCAAGACCATGTAATATAATTCACGTATATAGAATTAAAAGATTCCCACTATCCCTACCGATGCTGTGTATTATAAATAATGAATAGTGGTCTGAAAGGTTTAAAATGAGGTACCTCGATTCTTGATGATTTTATTAACGGTGTTATATATCTTGTGCAGAAACTCACATTACCTGTCCTACAGAAGACCATATAACATCATCTAACGTGACGCAAACGTACAGAATATCAGGATTCACACTGTCCCCAGCTACCCGTCGTCGGACGGCGAAAAAATGTTTTTTGCCAATTTTCAGACCGACTTTTTGTGTTTAAAAACTTTTTCAACATCATGGTACCACCGTGAAAATCAGCTGCGTCGATTGCAACAAGATTTACTTCAACCAGATCAATAGGAAAAAGGTTATGCACGAACAAACAAAAAAATTATACGGGTCGAGTACATAACCTAGTTTTCCCGCCTAGCGCTGTAGCAGAGGTATAGCTTTAGAAGGGAAAGTATTGCATTCGGTCTAATTTGGGCGTATGCGGTTATCACCGGATCTTTACAGTTTGACATCTAAGGAACCCAAAAAAACAGAAAACCGGATGGAAATGTTCGCATGTACGTGTGTATGTTCGGTGTTTCACACCTTATGTCTCCAGAGCTCTTCAGTTTAACCGAACTTGGTCAGGTTACTTCTATATATGGGGCATTGATGCCATTAAATTTTCAACTTAAAATACCAAGAGGGTGAAGCTGTAGAGCAAGATCATCCTCAGCATCTCGAGATTTCGCCTATTTAAGGTTATATTTTTCTTAGACACGTTTGTTAACAATTAAAAAATATTAATATTGCCAAAAAATGTTTTGTAAAATCTCATCCCCTACCTCAAAAAATGCTCTAAATAAACTAGCGGCTAAGTGGGTATAGTGCGTCAATAGTACCCCCTCTCACCACAATGAGCACTAGTGTAGCACTGACGTACAGTTACTGTAATAGTCTTTCTTTTATTATGTTTAGCCTCCGGAACCACCGTAAGGTATTACTTCATAGGATAAATGAGGATGTATGTATATATAAATGTAAGTGAAGTGTAGTCATGTACAATTTCAGGTCGACCATTCCTGAGATGTGAGGTTAACCCAACCACCAAAGAACACCGGTATCCAGACGATCTAGTATTCTAATCCGTATAAAAGTAATTAATTGGCTTTACTATAGAACCTTAGAATTCTAGTCGTCTGCTATGTTGTAACGTCACAGGTGAGCGGTAGAATTAAATAAATGTATTAATATTTAAAATGTAAAAAAATTTTTAAAGTGGCCACTAGTATCGCCACACCCACGCGAATGAAATACGGTATGCGCGCGCGATTTAGTTAGAATCATAGAATTAAATAAACAAAAAATATTATATTTATATAAAATTACAAACATTTTTAATTAAATAGTGTGTGGAGGTCGTGCATCAGAAAAAAACCGTTTGACGGGAAAGCCCTACAACTATGTTGTCAGCTATTTTTTGAAATCGGTTAATAAAAATACAACTTTTTATTTAGTCCAACCGGTACGAAATATAGGAATCCATAATTATATATAAATACGAATAATAAAGTCCCCTCCCCAACCAGCCATTATGTGAATCCAAACCTCACTTAACGGGCAGAAAGACGACTAAGCAGCGAATGGTAAAGTTCACGACATTAGAACAACCAATAGGCCTTGGTGTATATGCGAGCTTTGGATTGTTAAATATAGAAATTCTGATGAAAAGTGACACCATGTAGCACAGTTTTGTTAACTAAACATAGTAAGGCAGATTAGGCACTAAATTAAAAATTTAATCTGTTCATTTTTAAAAATATAATTTCATTTTCATTGCAAAAGTCAAACCGGTTACGAGGTAAACTTTGTAAGGGAGCGAATGTTGAACTGTGAAAACCACAAAGCTTTTACAAGTTTTTCGTTATTTTTTACTTCCATGTACGAAATAAAGGAAATAAAGGATCGCGAAAAATTTCGGTTTTCCGATTTCAACAGAATTACCCATTTTGAACATAGCTTAATCCATTTTGACTAGTTTCGGCGTTACGTACGTACGTACGTACGTATGTATGTGTAACTCACAAACTAAGTCGCAAAACTGAAAAACGATTAGCCGTAGATGTTGAAATTTCGGATTTAGGACTGTTATAACATCTAGTTGTGCACCTCCCATTTTGATTGCAATCGACTGCACCAAAAAAAGCACAAAATCCAAACAAAATTGTATTTTGGGACTTTTTCTTAACTGCAGTAATAAGCTCTCGTTGAGAACTTTTCAACGATGTATCAGTATCATAAGTGGTACTTATTTCATTGATTTCAGAGTTACAGCCAAATTTTCATTAATGAAATATTTGTATCTTATAAGGGGAAAGCACATCGGTTCGAATCAGATTTCATCTCCATTTTTTAATTTTTTTTTTTTATTTATATCTACTGATCTAGTAATAATTATCAGCAGATTGTAAAAAAAAATTGTAAAATAATTTTATGATAAATAATAATTCAATAATATTAAAAAAAAATATGAAAAAAATAACATAAATTATTAATAAAATAAAATTTTATGTACTTTTCATTTAAAAAAAAATGAGCATATGTAATTTAATAGGTGTACAAGTAAGTCATGTGGTGTCCACATCAGATTTGGTGAAACATCTGATTATTCGTTTTTGTTCTTTCATTTTGTTGATGGTCACATTATAATAATTTTTTAAAAAAACATAGTATTACATAGATATAAGACATATATTAATTAAAGAGTAATAAAAGGACTTTATCTATCCTAATATTTCAAGAAAGATTGTTGAATTAATAATTGTATAAATATTTGACGTTAATAAAAACGAATATTTCAGCAGTTGTGTAATTGTCCACTATATTAAAGAATTGGCGAATCATACCTCACTTTCAAATGAAAAGGAGAAAAAACGTGTATATGTAAATTAATAGGTATACAAGGAAGTCATGTGGTATCCACATCATATTTTTTGTTCTTTTGTTGAGCGACAGAACCAATCAAAATGATAATTTTATTACGAAAGATTTCTATAATAATTATAATAAGAATAATAACAGGTCAAAATACCTTTAAGTTATTAAACAACATAAATTGTTTTTAATTTACAGATGAACGTTTGAAAGAAGTTAAGTAATATATTTTTTGGGCTCCGGGGACATAAATAGGGCGATAAATAAATAAAATTTACGAAAAGAGACAGTTCTTGAACGATAGTAATACTTCCTTTTTAAATTTTCATAAAACAGCCGAAAACAGCGAAGGAATTTTCATTTCATAATTTTTTTTTTACAGAAATTTGAAAATAATTTAGTAATTAAACCAAAGGTAAATATTTATTAAGAAAAAAAAGAGCGATTTCATATATGGGTCATATATATGCAGGTTGTGTATGTTATGTACACATGCCTATTTTGTAATTTGTGTGTACATATAAATGCACAGAAGATAAAATACTCAAACAAGACTGATAACAAACAATGATAGCAAACAATGAATTCAATTCATTCTGTCTGCCTGTCAGTTATACGACGCATCGTTATTAAGTCAGTTCCCCCTTCCGGAAGTGTTACGTCGTCTGTTTGGAAACACGCTTTTAGATTAGAAACGTCGTTTCTTCGTCACTGGATATTACTAGTATATTCCAGCATTTTTAAATGAAAGGTCATTTATGTAGACATCGTACAATTAAAGGAGTACGTAAAATAATAATAAACGCGTGCGCGCGCACGCACACAAAATTAAAATAAAATAAAGTGTGTGTATATATAAATAAATATATTTTTTAAATTTATTTAATAAAGCTACTGTGCTTTAAATATATCCATATGACTCCTCATCAGTACAATATTATTATTTTTATCAACAGATGTAATTATTACTTTGATTATAATTGTTGAACTTGATAATATTTTCAGTAATATAACAACAAATTAAATAAGATACAGTAAAGCTCACCACATCAATGAAGCGAAAACGTAACTGAATAGAAACTAGACCAAAGTATTATAAAAATGGTTGGCTATTACCGTTTAAATGAAAAAGAATTTCTATCAAAGATTTTAAAAAGTTCTTTTAACTTTTACTGATTTTTTATAGTTTCTCGTAATAAGTTAAGACAAATTGGTGCTTTATACTTGCAAAACATTCTGAAAATTATCTACCTAGGTTTAGGTAAAGGAACATCCAATTTGTTACGAAGATCGATCTCAGTACGTTTTGTATTATTCTTTCGTAGTACATCTATTAAAAAAAAACCTTTTTAAGTACTTAACAAATATAAATGTTCCTGAACTGTAATATTCTTAGAGACATAACAGAGGTTTAGTATGCTCTAATCGGCTTTTATTTACTATAAGTCGAACAAATAATTTTTGTAGTGTAACAAGCGGTCTGAGTGCTGTTTAAGATAAGTACCTTTCCAAATTGTTAAATCATACTTTAACGTTGAATTTACAGCTTCCTTAGTACTGCGGCATTAACCTATCGGGTTGGTCTAATGGTGAACGCGTCTTTTCAAAATCAACTGATTTGGAACTCGAGAGTTCCAGCGTTCAAGTCCTAGTAAAGTCAGTTATTTTTAAACGGATTTGAATACTAGATCGTGGATACTGGTGTTCTTTGGTGGTTGGGTTACAATTAACCACACATATCAGGAATGGTCAAACTGAGACTGTGCAAGACTATACTCATACATATGATTCTCATTCATCCTCTGAAGTATTATCTGAAAAGTAATTACCGGAAGCTAAACAAGAAAAAAAAGTACTTCAGCATTACACATTGGTTTGATCACATAAAATATTCTGGAATATCGAAGAAATTTATTCTTGCTATGAGCTATATGATCTTTCCAACTCAAACTGGAGTCTACAAGTAAATCCAGGTTTTTTATTTTATCTCCCATTTCTATATTGGGACATAGGCATTTTATGATATTATTACAAGATCCCTGATGGTATTTAAAGCAGTCAAAATAGTTCCTTTTTTATATTGAAAAGAACATATTTGGTTTTAGGGCTCATCGCCAAGTAATTGTAGGTAAACGAAGATTTAAATAACTTAATGTCATCCTGTATGTGAGCTTATAATTATGGATAGCTTTTGCTTTAGAAAACAGTGCTACATCATCTGCAAAGGCAGATATGCTTTCTTCGGAAAGCCATTACATAAGACATTTACATATACTAAAGAAAAAGGGCCAAACGGCACTGATCACTGGGGATGATACCAAACAGTGGTTTTTTCTTATCACTGATTTCTCTTCCTATTTTAGTACACAGAGTCCGATATGAGAAGTATGAACAGAAGCACAGGTACGGTATACCTCTAATACCTGCGTTGTACAGTCCATGAAGTAAAATATAAAGGTTCAGTGTATCAAAAGCTTTTATTACGTCTACAAAAGGACCGGCATAAAAATCACTATCATATCCTTGCGACATAAAATACAATAGAACATCCTCTGTATTCAGATTACTTTGGAAACCAAACTGTTTTTACTAAAAAAAAATAATAAAAACCATTCAAAAGACTATTCAAAAAAACTTACTAATCTGACATTAGTTTTTTTTTTAATTTTGGATATAATTGATACGAGAGCTGTAGGTCGATTACTACTCGAGTCGGCCCTGTAATCTCAGTTGAGATACTCCTTACGCACAAGTTCAACCACAGTTTTCATCAACACATTTCGAAATATACGAAAAGAAACCCAAAAATTAATAAGATAAACCATTGACCATTGATAAACCATTAATAAGAAAAACCATTGCTAGACACATAGTTTTTATAATTTACAGGAATTATTTCATCAAATTCAAGAGATTTTCAATCGTATAAGGAATTTATAATAGAATAGCTTTTAACTTCTTTTGTAGTCGGAAACAAGAAAATGGAATTTTTACATGGATCGTCCACGAAGCTGATAAGTACGTATTATTGTCGTATCTTCCTTTCTTTTTCCTGTTTAGCCTCCGGTAACTACCGTTTAGATAATTCTTCAGAGGATGAATGAGGGTGATATGTATGAGTGTAAATGAAGTGTAGTCTTGTACATTCTCAGTTCGACCATTCCTGAGATGTGTAGTTAATTGAAACCCAACCACCAAAGAACACCGTTATCCACGATCTAGTATTCAAGTCCGTGTAAAAATAACTGGCTTTAATAGGACTTGAACGCTGTAACTCTCGACTTCCAAATCAGCTGATTTGGGAAGACGCGTTAACCACTAGACCAACCCGGTGGGTTGTCGTATCTTACTAGCTTTTTGTCCCTGTTATTGTTTTCCCTTACATCATTAGCTACAGTTATAAAAAAATTATTTAGCATGTTAGATACTCATTTGAACACGTTATCAGTTCATTGTTTTCATCCTTTAATATCATAGTATTATTTTCTTTATCTGTTTCTCCCACTATTTCCTTCATTATTTCTCACTGACGTTTAGCGTTCTTTTGATTTTCAGCCCATAAATTATTACGAGAACTGTCCAGAAAGTGATCTACGTTTTTAAATAAAAAACCAACAAAATAAAAATTAAGAAATTTTATTATATACATTTGAAAGGGACAATCTTCAACTATTTTTCTACATAGTTGCCATTTAAATTGAGGTACTTATCATAGCGATACGCAAACTTTTCAATTCCTTCTCTGTAAAAATCTGTCCCCTTAGATTTTTGGCACAAAATTTGTGATAACCAACCTTCCCCGATTCAATTTCATGCAGTAAATTTCATGAAATTTCGGGGAAATGAAGTGAAAGTTCCGTAATCGTAATGCAGCGATTTTCACGATTTTTATCGTTGATTTTCATCGTCAGTTCATCAGTTACAAAGCTAAGCCCGACCACTGCACTCCTCATGAACAGTGGTGCGGCCGTTTTTAAACTGAATGTACCATTGCCTCACTCTTCCTTCATTTATTATTCCATCTCCGTATACCTTACAAAGTTGCCGATGAATTTCAGTTCGTTTGAGGTTTTTTGGCAGTAAAAACCTAATCACTGAACGCACTTCACAACTCGCGGGATTTTCTATTAAAGCGCATCTTTCAATAATTCATAACGAACAAAGTAGAAAAATCACAGTCATCATGCTACGACAGTTTGATGCGTAGTGTAGAAATATTTTGAGGCCAAGATGGCGGCTCTATCTCCACCCATCTACACGGTAGGCACAAACGTAAGTTACTTTCTGGATCGCTCTCGTATAACATATACATACATAGTATCATTATATATACATCAATAAAACAGAAATACGATAAACTGGCCATTGGCCGGATATGACCGTTAAATTTTTCGTCACAACTAATTACGAAATCAAGGGAAATTCATAATTCTTTGAAATAAAATACCTTCCATTTTTAAATTTTCAGAATCAGTGTCCAGTATTTTATGTCAATGACCACATATTATTTTTACATTGTTTTTATACTTTTTACTACATTATTGTGCGATAACAAGTCTTTCAAAACGAAAAGTTTTGTATTATCATGTGACCGACCATCATCCACTGATTAAACTACATTATTTTTACTTCATTTATATGACACTGAAAAATATAATCCATAAGTCCTGTGCGCGCCCGTATTTTGTCAAGTTTTGTTAAAACTTTTTATTCAAATTTATTCCAATAATAATTTTACAAATAGATATGAGAAGTTCGATTCTCTGGAATCTTCCTACTTATCGCAGCTACACGATAATTTCACGTAAGTATCATCCGCAAAGAAAAGATATATTTCCCTTTGAAATTTTCATTTCATAAGTCATTAATGAATATTAAAAACAAAACAACGTAGAGGACAGTACCCTGTGGAGTGCCAAATTATATTACAGTCCAATCATTTTTCCCCTGTGGAATGCCACATAATACAACAGCCCAATCATTTAAATTGTCACCCACTCTGACATTCTGTAGACGATTTGACGGATAAGATCCAAACCAGTTTAACACGGCATCCCTAATCCTTACTCTCTCCATTTTAGCTAGGAGGATTATATGATTAACTGCATCATATGCTTCTTGTATAACTAAAAGAAAATCTGAGTTTCCTGATATTTATGCTGCCGTACACGTCTTTAAATAGTTAGTTAACTTAGTACCAATTTAGCACTTTTATTCTTTATGAATCCAAATTGACTCTTACTTAAAAAAAGAAAATTGTTTTTACGAAAAAATTAATTTTTCTTTCATGACTCATTCTATTATTTTGGATAAGACGGGGACAAAATATATGGGTCGGTGGTTTTCCACCTCTCTTGAAAACCGGGTTGACTATAGAACTTTTGAGCACTTGCGAGAAGATAACGATTTCATATCTTTTATTAATGATAAATTCCAATATATCTACGATATTCTTAACACATTTTTTATACAATTCGATGGATATATTATCATGTCCCCTTAATTTTTTTTATGTAAAGGATTGAATAACCGTTTCGATGTCCTCTTTACTGGTCAGAGATATAAAAAAAAGATCAAACCGGTTTTATCCTACCACCCCGCCAAACTATGTGGATATGCCGTAAATTTTTGATATTAATTTACCTGGTATCCCGCAAAATATTCACTAAATACATTAGCTACTTTATCCGTAATTTCCTTTCTGTCCTTTTTAAAGATACATTGAATTTGCTGTTTTTTTTTTTTTGTCTTCATTTCTACAATAATATTTATTTATGACTTTCTATGTGCATTTACCTCTTTTGGCGTTCAAAGTGTCCTCATAATAATCATCGATTCGATGACTTATTGCGGTATCAAGATTCACAGTTAATTTATTATAGTACTTACATAATTTAGTATCAAACGGCCATTTCGTAATTTATTCAATATTTTAATTATATTTTTTAGAAATGCTAATAATTTCATTTGTTAACCGTGGTTTTAGTAATCAATTTTTTTGTATAATTCGCATTTTTGTTTTTTTTTTATTTTACATCTATCAATTATTGTACTACAGTAGTAATAAATCTTTCAAAGATCTTATCAACATCTTTAATAATATACAAAGAACTCCAATCAAATATCTTTATTGTTCATTAACTTTATTGTAATCAATATATTGTAGGTATGTATAAGTAAACTGTTTACGTAATTAGTTATCTCAAACTTAATTGCAAACAACTATGATCAGTAATATTAAGTGGAAAACACCTATACTAACTCTTATTTTACAAATGCATGATCTACACATGACCTTGACTCATTATCTATCCTTGTATACTTATCAATAACTACAAAAATCAGCACTTGTCAGCGATATTAAATAATCATAATATTTCAAGCAAATCTATATTTATGTCTCCTACAATGATAACATTTTCCTTATCTTTCAAATTTTTATCAATATAATTATTTAATTCAGAAGTAAATTCATTTTTAGTGTAATATTGCAATCTATGCAACAATGGAAACAACAATTCCCCAACAATGGAAAAACAAAATTAAATATCCTAAAATGAACTAGTACTACGTAAGCTGTACAAAAACTTGTTATCTCTTAAACACAATCTACTATTACCATTTTTTGAGATAAACAGTTAACTCTCCAGATCTTTGTTTGTCATTACAATTACTAAAATTATATCCGTCTAATGCATACAGATCAGAATGAATTTCATTACTGTATAGCCATCTTTCGCTTAAAACTATTACATCTGGTTTAATAGGTAATATTTGTATTGTACTTACAAATTTATTAAAATTTTTCCTTACGCTCCTAATATTCTGGTAAACAACAAAAAAGAACAACTAGAATAAAAAAAAATTACACTTATCAAAAGTGTGATATTTTTCACATGTTTGCATAATTTTATCCGTTATTTCTATTCAAATATTCACTATTTATCAAACTGATTTCTGATTTGATTCTGCAGGCTCTTATCAGTCGCTTCCTAATGAAAATCTTGCCGTCTTGTCCATACGTATTTATAATTTTTATCTTTTGCATACTGTTTTGCTTTCATAAGTAATTTTTTTTAGATACGGCGACAAATAATCGTTTACATAAACATCATTGCCGGTAGATTCTTATTGAGATCACAAGTTTTGATTTTACGTCTTTTCCTAGCAGCTACAATTCATCTCTCTTTTTCTACCTTATTTATAAACTGTATAATTATTGGATTGATCCTCTCTTGTTTGAATGCGAGTTCTCTATGTAGTTGTTTATAATTCAAGGCCTATATTTATTCAAAACAAATTTGCTATATCATTTCTGATTTCTTAACAAGTTTTCACCCCTAGTCTTCGGAATTCCATTCACTTCCAACACTTTGTCCCCTTGAGTATTGTTCAATTTCAATTAATTGCTTTTTTACTACGATTAATTCTTTTTTGATCGAGTTTTTTCTCGATTTTCAACAGCTCATTTTCTATTTTAATTTCTTTAAAGTTTTCATTATAAATATTTATTTGTGCTTTAAAATAATCGGTTGTCTTGGAGAAGAAATTTAGAGCTGCCTCAAAATCTTCCATTTTCTTCTTTTTTTTTCAACGACTATTCTTCTTTTAGTTTGTTCAAGGAGTCTAATAAAAATTCTTTAGTTAATTCAGAACTATAGTTAATTCGTTACATGGCGACTACTGTACGTGCAAATTTCATGAACTATAATTTCGATAAAATAATTTTAAAAGATAATGTTATTAACATATGTAAAAAAAAAAACCGTGGATTTTTACCATCTTAGATGTAAGACCTTTTTAAATCTATTATTTCGGAGAGGGGAGATTATATATACGCAATTTTTTTTTTATAAAGTAAAGGCTATATTTTATTCAACCAATAAAACTAAATAATTCCACGTAAAAAAAGATTAAAATATTCATATTATATTTTGTTTGTATTTTAATAAAAGTAATTAGCTACAGAAGTTTCTTAATTAAAAGAAAATAGTTTTATAATAAAATAATTCACTAAAAGGTTTTGTTTTACAAAATTATCACAATTAATATATTTTCTTCGATAAATCAAAAGATAATTACAATAATTTCCTCAACAAACTGACATCAATAAAGGAGAAAAAAAAAATTTATTAAACATAATAGAGTAATAACTAATACTTTTGTACTTGTTCAATCACATCTTTGTGCATTCATATTATTTTATTTAATCAGAGACAGCAGTGAAAAATAAACATTTATAAGTGTATTGCTATTAACATCACGCGGACAATAGATGCACACAATAATACTTAACATTATAAGATGTAAAATCATTTATATTTCCATAAATATATCGCAAAACTTTTTAAATTAAAAAAAAAAAAACTGATGATGGATTTATAATTTTAGGCTTCTAGATTTTTCATTTTTCTAACCTGTGCAAGAATTAATATTAAACATTTTTGAATAGTAATTATACAGCTAAATATTGTATAAAAAACCCATAAAAAAAAATTATAAACAAAATAACGCGCTGATAATGCGATTGAATAAACATGATATTAAAGACGTATATAACAAGGATGAAACTCCGACATTTTATCAACGCGTTGATGTATATACACGTTTATAACCTGATGGGTTTGATTGGATAATGAAGAGGAAAATGAACGCTGGCAGTATGTTACTACCCTCTTCCACTTGCTATAAACAAAGCCATTGGCTCTTTGTTAGTTAAGGAGAAATATTTATGCAGAGAGTAATATCACATCACAATCGAATCGAGAATACCATTCTTTCATTGGCTAGTTTTGACTAATCAGTTGTTTTCTAATACTAAAATGAATAAATCAATGATCATGTTTCTTAGACAGAAAATATGGCAAGAATCTGATTATAACTATGCATTCAAACATATTAATTCCATATTATACTTGAAATTTTTTAATTATTAATATAATTAAATTCAAATTTGAGTCTTCATGACCCAAATTGAGTTGGACAAATACTATACCTCACTTTATTTTCCCTCTGTCTGCCATTTTGTATTTTTTCAATAAAAATTTAAAACTTAACAAAATAATTGAGATACTGTAATAAAATTTATGTAAATGAAGAATAACATTTACTACAAAATAAATAAGTTCGAGAATTTCACCTCTGAAAATGTCAAAATGGTACGCATAAAAAGTTTGTAGCCATTAATAGTTTTGCAAATATTATTTTTATTGAATTATGTTTTACTAGATAAAATGTTGAGCCGCTTATCTGAAGCAAATTCCACTTAATTTGTTCAACTGATAAAAAGCTGAAAGTGGATCGAAAAACTATGCGGTTCTGATAATTTTGGGCCTGTTATTACTTCCTTCAATAATCGAATTAAAATTAACTAATAATAAATAATTCCTATTAGTAGTAGTAATAGAACAGGCACAACATTCTTAAACTACTGAAATTGTTTATATCTACTTTAACAATTTCAGTCACATTTTAGTAGTCTATCAACCGCTTTAACAAATAAGATGTCATTTTGTTCATCCAGACCCCACAGGGGAAAACCCCTCCATGTGGCAGTTTCGGTCATCATGCTACCCCCTCCGTACCTAGCCCTTATGGGCTTTACCAGAGGTCAACTTCAGAATCCCGGCAAAAGGCATCTCTCAGCATTGCTCTTGCCTCAGTCAGGTTGCCTCCGATGCGAATACCGCATCTGATATTCCCGTCCGTGTACTACTAGGAAATGAACTCATTAAAACAAAACACATCTAAGTCGAGTCTTTAACAAAACTGAGCGACATGAAGGAACTGAAATTAAAAACGCAACTACCTACTCGATAGATTAGAAGTTGAGTTCAACACGCAACCATAACATAACACGAAAAAAAAATTAACTTAAAATAAAACTAAATAAACAAAACACTACAAAAACATCAAACCTCATAATATCAGAACAAGAAAACCATGACACAGGAAAGACCAAGCGGAACCCCAAATTCTCTCGGTAATCCGCTCTCTTGCCAGGTACCCGATGAAATTTTCAACGATTACCATTCGGCCCTGTTTTTCCAATTCTCACGGAGATCCAATGTCGAGCCGACAAATAGTCTCCGCGCGCAAAACTTTGTATTTCGCACATTCGAAATTACATGGTATGCATCTAGTCGTCCACAATCTGGACACGCGCCTGAATCCAACAGGCCAACCCCGTAGGGGAAGACACCTCCCTTGTGACCCTTCCGGTTGCCACACTCCCCCCCCCCCCACCCATTCATAGCCATGGTGGGCTTGAACGAAAGTGTTATTTTGTTCAAATAAAAAGCTTAAAATTTTAATTAAATATAGCATAACGGGGTAAAACTAATATTTATTAACGATTAAAATAAAGGATTTAATAACCGCCATTTTGAAATTTGTAAAGGTAAAAATTTTCAAAATTATTTATTTTATGGAAAAATTGTCCAGCACATTTACACAAAATTCAATTGAAATATCTCAATCTATTCTTAAGATATAAATTGTTAAAAAACACAAAATGATCAACAAGAGGGGAAAAATGAACCGAGATAGAACATTTGTCCACATGAATTGGTTTTTATTTGATGTCCTACATCGAACCCGTTAGTATGGCCAACATATCCCGAGATCACTGTGTAATATTAATTTATATATTTATTTCTAGTTATCATAAATTAACGGTATTTATCAACACAATTAATTATAGACTTAATAAAATTAATCAATTGATAAAATACCGAAAAAGGTAGCGGCGTGGTGGTGACTCAAATTTTTTTTATTGTTTCATGATTAATTTAAAAGCTGGGATGATTTCTTTTAAAATTAAGATATCTTAGTTATTCAACTTGATATATTACAACTTCATAGGGTACTCAACGGTATTATGTGGTGAGTAATGGAGAATCTAAACCTTATTTTTTTCTGAATGATTAATTGAAAAATTATTTTAAAAATCTTGATAAATAGAAAAATACACTTTTTTATTTAAAGAATTTCACATAAAAAAATTCTGTTCTTACGTATTAGCCCGTCTACTATAACCATAATGATCTAGTAACTTTGAAAATACTTCAAAGTTACGGGATCATTAACATATTTTACATATTAAAAGTATAAGCATTATTGTTTATAATTATAGATATAAATTAACCAAACTTAACTTACGCTAGTTAACTTCGATTAATTAAGAGTAATGTTTTGATTTATAAATAATAAATAATCAGCCGGCCTCCGTGGCACGGGTGGTAACGTGTCGGCCTTTCATCCGGAGGTTCCGGGTTCGAATCCTGGTCAGGCATGGCAATTTCACATGCTACAAAAATGTTCACATCTCATCCTCTGAAGTAATACCTAACGGTGGTCCCGAAGGTTAAAAAAAAAAATAAATAATTGTAATAATTACTGAATTTATTATTTAAATACTCAAAACATTACTGTAATAATTAGTCAAGGTTAGCGAGCGTAGGTTGTTTGGTTAAATTATATTATAAAACAAATAAATATAAATGGTTATAAAAATAGTAATGGTTATATCAGGTGATATATCAATAACCTAAAAGTTTACAATTTATTGATCGACTACAGAAAATTCGTTATCGGGTTAATTTCCTTGGCTCTAGTTTATATCCCATAAATATTCACTACAATTTAAATAAATTTAACAAAATTTAACTAATGTATTATAAAAATAAATAAGGAGCGATGGAATTATTTAATAAAAATCTAAAATAATTATATGTTAACTGGTAACAAAACCGTACACATTTTTTATTCAATTTTTTCAAAAATAAATAAATAAAAAACTAATTAATAAGGAAAAAAGTATAACACAACTCCACATATCTCTATTATTAAATACTTATTAATATTTACTATACATTTTATTTATTTTCTGATAACAGTTTAATCGAAATGCTGATTCAAAGGTTATCGAAATTATAACAAACAACCATGTACGAAGCTAAATTGGATCCATTATTTTAAATAAACTTATCAGTAGATGTTATTAATAGTAACTACACTATGGGAAATAAATTAAGAAAAAAAATAATAAATAAATAAAAGTTATTTTATTGGAACGGATAAAGTTTCTTCACTAAAATTTCTAAACTTATGGCGAAAATATGAATACAATAATGCTGCATGAAACGGAAAAGAAGTTAGTTCAAGTACTAAATTATATAAGAGATGGATAATCGTATTTAAACAGAATTTTCATTATTAAAAAAAAAAATGAACGGATATATTTTTTTAATTCAATTTTATTTTAATCATCAGCCCTACGGCAGGGCTTTTGCATCTTGTTCATCTTCTAACTCTTCTACAGCGAGCTGAAATTTTAAGATCATGATAAAACAGCGGTTCCCATTTACTTTTATATATCGTCTAAAATTTCCCTAACGATTTATTTTTATTTTAAAAGATATTTTTAATTATTCATATTTAGTTATTTAACCTCCTCTATGAATCATGAGACCTTGCCGTTGGTGAGGGGGCTTGAGTGCTCAGGGATACAGAGTAGCTGGACCGAAGGTGCAACCATATCGGAGAGGTATCTGTTGAGAGCCAGACTAAGGAATGATTCCTGAAAGAGGGCAGCAGCTCTTTCAGTAGTTGTTAGGGGCGTAAGTCACAATGACTTAAACGGCCATATCAACATCACTCAGTCCTCTGAGTACTGCGCAGCTGAAAGCAATGGAAAACTACAGCTGTTTTTTTTTCCAAGAAAATGTGGCTCTACATTTTCAAAAGCAATAATGGAGGCGCCTTCCTTGGTAAAATATTCCGGAGGTAAAATAGTCCCCCGTTCGGATCTCCGGGAGGGGACTACTAAGGAAGGGGTCACCAGAAAAGTAAAAAATAACATTCTACGAGTCGGAGCGTGGAATGTTAGAAGCTTAAAAAAGGTTGGTAGGCTAGAGAATTTAAAAAGGGAAATGGATAGGGTAAACGTGGATATAGTAGGAATTAGTGAGGTTCGGTGGGAAGAGGAAGGCGACTTTTGGTCGGGTGACTTTAGAGTAATTAACTCAGCGTCAAATAATGGGCAGGCAGGAGTAGGTTTCGTGATGAACAAGAAAATAGGGAGGAGAGTGGAGTATTTCAAGATGCATAGCGATAGAGTCATTGTAATAAGGATAAATTCAAAACCTAAACCGACAACGATTGTTAACGTCTATATGCCTACAAGCGCCCATGATGATGATGAGGTAGAATGTGTATACGAAGAGATTGATGAAGCAATTAAACACGTAAAAGGAGATGAAAATTTAATAATAGTTGGAGATTGGAATGCAAGCATTGGAAAAGGCAAGGAAGGAAATATAGTGGGTGAATACGGGCTGGGCAAAAGGAATGAAAGAGGGGACCGACTTATAGAGTTTTGCACGAAGTATAATTTAGTAATTGCCAACACCCAATTTAAAAATCATAGTAGAAGAATATACACTTGGAAAAAGCCAGGCGATACTGCAAGGTATCAGATAGATTATATCATGGTTAAGCAAAGATTTAGAAATCAACTCGTGGACTGCAAAACTTACCCTGGAGCAGACATTGATAGCGACCATAATTTGGTGATAATGAAATGTAGATTGGGGTTTAAAAACCTGAAGAAAAGGTGTCAGATGAATCGGTGGAATTTAGAGAAGCTTGAGGAAGAGGAGGTAAAGAGGAATTTTGTGGAGGACATCGCAAGAGGTCTGAGTAAAAAAGATAAGGTAGAAAATGTAGAAGAAGAATGGGAGAATGTTAAAAAGGAAATTCTTAAATCAGCAGAAGCAAACTTAGGCGGAATAAAGAGAACTGGTAGAAAACCTTGGGTTTCAGACGATATATTGCAGCTGATGGATGAACGTAGAAAATATAAGAATGCTAGTGATGAAGAAAGTAAAAGGAACTATCGGCAATTAAAAAATGCTATAAACAGGAAGTGCAAACTGGCGAAAGAAGAGTGGATTAAAGAAAAGTGTTCAGAAGTGGAAAGAGAAATGAACATTGGTAAAATAGACGGAGCATACAGGAAAGTTAAGGAAAATTTTGGGGTACGTAAATTAAAATCTAATAATGTGTTAAACAAAGATGGTACACCTATATATAATACGAAAGGTAAAGTCGATAGATGGGTGGAATATATTGAAGAGTTATACGGAGGAAATGAATTAGAAAATGGTTTTATAGAGGAAGAAGAGGAAGTTGAGGAGGATGAAATGGGAGAAACAATACTGAGATCTGAATTTAAGAGAGCATTAAAAGATTTAAATGGCAGAAAGGCTCCTGGAATAGACGGAATACCTGTAGAATTACTGCGCAGTGCAGGGGAGGAGGCGATTGATAGATTATACAAACTGGTGTGTAATAATTATGAAAAAGGGGAATTTCCGTCAGACTTCAAAAAAAGTGTTATAGTAATGATACCAAAGAAATCAGGGGCAGATAAATGTGAAGAATACAGAACAATTAGTTTAACTAGTCATGCATCAAAAATCTTAACTAGAATTCTATACAGAAGAATTGAGAGGAGAGTGGAGGAAGTGTTAGGAGAAGACCAATTTGGTTTCAGGAAAAGTATAGGGACAAGGGAAGCAATTTTAGGCCTCAGATTAATAGTAGAAGGAAGATTAAAGAAAAACAAACCAACATACTTGGCGTTTATAGACCTAGAAAAGGCATTCGATAACGTAGACTGGAATAAAATGTTCAGCATTTTAAAAAAATTAGGGTTCAAATACAGAGATAGAAGAACAATTGCTAACATGTACAGGAACCAAACAGCAACAGTAGCAATTGAAGAACATAAGAAAGAAGCCGTAATAAGAAAGGGAGTCCGACAAGGATGTTCTCTATCTCCGTTACTTTTTAATCTTTACATGGAACTAGCAGTTAATGATGTTAAAGAACAATTTAGATTCGGAGTAACAATACAAGGTGAAAAGATAAAGATGCTACGATTTGCTGATGATATAGTAATTCTAGCCGAGAGTAAAAAGGATTTAGAAGAAACAATGAACGGCATAGATGAAGTCCTACGCAAGAACTATCGCATGAAAATAAACAAGAACAAAACAAAAGTAATGAAATGTAGTAGAAATAACAAAGATGGACCACTGAATGTGAAAATAGGAGGAGAAAAGATTATGGAGGTAGAAGAATTTTGTTATTTGGGAAGTAGAATTACTAAAGATGGACGAAGCAGGAGCGATATAAAATGCCGAATAGCACAAGCTAAACGAGCCTTCAGTAAGAAATATAAGTTGTTTACATCAAAAATTAATTTAAATGTCAGGAAAAGATTTTTGAAAGTGTATGTTTGGAGTGTCGCTTTATATGGAAGTGAAACTTGGACAATCGGAGTATCTGAGAAGAAAAGGTTAGAAGCTTTTGAAATGTGGTGCTATAGGAGAATGTTAAAAATCAGATGGGTGGATAAAGTGACAAATGAGGAGGTATTGCGGCAAATAGATGAAGAAAGAAGCATTTGGAAAAATATAGTTAAAAGAAGAGACAGACTTATAGGCCACATACTAAGGCATCCTGGAATAGTCGCTTTAATTTTGGAAGGACAGGTAGAAGGGAAAAATTGTGTAGGCAGGCCACGTTTGGAATATGTAAAACAAATTGTTAGGGATGTAGGATGTAGAGGGTATACTGAAATGAAACGACTAGCACTAGACAGGGAATCTTGGAGAGCTGCATCAAACCAGTCAAATGACTGAAGACAAAAAAAAAAAAAAATAGTTATTTAAATTATTTTTACTGTTTTAAACGATTTTGTCGCTTATATTACGCGATTAGTAAATACGATCGATAAATTTTATTTTAAATTTAAGAAATCAACATTATTATATGAATCAGAAACAAGCACATAATGTTTGCAGCAAAATAGAAATTACGTTCAAATTATTTCGACATTATTTCTTAGGAAGCCTAAGAAGTGATAAGAACAGCCGTAACTTTACAATGTAAAAGTAATACCGTAACTTACAAACATGATTTAAGGAGCAAAAACTTTAGTTAACGTCATATTTGTTTTCACTTTTAAGAGTCTGTAGCACCTGAAAGTTTATACTTAAACAAAAATATAGAATGAAAAGGTTTTAAAGTGTTCAAAAATAATCGATGAACATTAGCAGGTTTTAATTAAATGATTGCTGTCATACAAAAAAAAAGAAAGGTTTTTTGAAAAATGCTAAAACGGTATTTTTAAAGCTCGCTGAAAATTAAGTGAAGTTCCTCATTTAGAGTTTCCTGTAGCTCAAATTGCTTTAGAAATATTAATGATGGTACGCTTAAAATGAATAGCAGTATATATATATTACACACACACGTATAAAGTTAAAAAAACTTTCATTTTTAATTTCTATCTTTTGAATTCAGCACAAAATTAAAAATAAACAATTAACTACCGTCAAAAACTTGTTATTTTGTAATTTAGAGCGCACAAATATAAAATTAAATTAGATTTTATTAAAAAAAAGATCCTTTTCTGAATCCATCCGCGTTTTGGAAATGCGATAATTTTAATATTTAATTTGAATTTCATTAATTATATATGTTTACTTTTTTTTTATTAATTTTTTGTTTGTTTTCATTATACTTTATCTACATTTCATTTATATTTTTAATTCGATTCGTATTGTCTTTTAAATAAAATGAATTTTGCAGATAATAGTTATTTACGTTTACTAAAGTTATTTCCGATTATTTATTATCTTCTTTTTTTTCCTGTTTAGCCTTCGGTAACTACCGTTTAAATAATACTTCAGAGGATGAATGAGGATGATATGTATGAGTGTGAATGAAGTGTAGTCTTGTACATTCTCAGTTCGACCATACCTGAGATGTGTGGTTAATTGAAACCCAACCACCAAAGAACACCGGTATCCACGATCTACTATTCAAATCCGTGTAAATATAACTGGCTTTACTAGGACTTGAACGTTGGAACTCTCGACTTCCAAATCAGCTGATTTGGGAAGACGCGTTCGCCACTAGACCAACCCGGTGGCTTGATTATTTATTATCTAATTGATAACAAACTTCTTACAGGATTCTATGCAAAGTCGCACTACACACTGTTCTGTATTAGGTTTTACTAGTACACTGGAATGCACTCAAACTAAACTATTTTGCATGATACACGCCAATGCTATTTGGGCTGGTCACGTGACACTGTTGTTGCCTGATTAAGTCGCCACCAGTAGCACTGTAATAAAATAACGAATCATAAACAAATTCTTTGTACAAATTAGAAATGAACAAATTAAATTAATAAAAAATGAGTATAACCGTATACTTTCTAAATCCATCAAAGAATTAAAAAGAAATATTAAAATTTCTCTTTAAATTAAAATTCCCTTTCCAGATTAATTTTCAAAAATGTATGCAGATTCTAAAAACATGCCAAATTTTTTAACTTCGTAAAAGCGATTTTGAGTCGATTTTATTATGTTTAACTTATATAATTTAATTTATTATTAAATCACTGGAACAAGGTAATGTATATTAACTAAATTTTTTACAACAATTTTTCTCTTACGCTTCACGTAAAAATTCAATAAATATCAGATGACATCAAGGGATATTATTACGCAATATTAATTAACATAAATTCAATAAAAATTATTTTCTTTACCATAAAAAAGGATGGTGTGTGGATTTGTTTGTTTGTTGCATGTGTTCACATTTTTATTTTAGCTGCTATTAACGCAGAGCGGACCAATGGTGGTGAGCCGGGCGGCTGCGCACAGCGCTCTAACATATAAATAAATATATATAAATAACATTCTTAAACGTTATTTACTTACAATTGGTGAAAACATTTAACGAAATCATGTGTAATGAAACAAAAACCATGTAATATTTTCACGGCGGGCCGCAAGTCCACTGTTTTCCGAGTTGTTAATAAATAAAATAAACAAATAATGTATTAAGAGCAAATAAATATTAATAATATAATAATGATAATAGTTAATTAAAATGTAAAACCAACTTACCAACAAAGCTTTTTATGCGTTCAAGCGCTTTCGGAAACGAATTCCATCTTCAGGAACTTAAATTTTTTATATTATTCTTAAAAGAATTAAGATCTTGTCGTCATAAGCAGAATTTTTATGTAAACTGTGTAAAATATACAATAATGACAGTCACGTGTTTAAAATTGTGTCGACTTAAATTTTTTTAAGAATAATATAAAAAATTTTAAGTTCCTGAAGATGGAATTCATTTCCGAAAGCGCTTGAACGCATAAAAAGATTTGTTGGTAAGTAGGTTTTATATTTTAATTAATTATTGTATAATCATACCAACGGGCCATATTTGATAAAATTATTATAAATAATAATAATAATAATAGTATAATTAATAAATAAAATTATGAAAAAAATATTAATATTTTAATTAAAATAAAATCCAACACTACAGAATTATATTGACAAAAATTGGAAAAAAACATTAAATCGTTTATTTAGACCGTGAAATATTTTTACATTACATTAAAAAATTTAATTTTTATTCATTAAACTTTTACAATTTTTATTCACATTAAAAATTTTCCTTGAAAGTTGTTTCAAAAACCCTCACAGAACCAATAAAGGAAATTGCACTGATAACTGAAAAGAAAATTATCGATATGATACATTCAGTGAAAAGTACAGCTTAAAAACTCTACACTTCTTACATTTGAGGGCGGTTGATAAATTACAAAATTTCAGCCCTACATGAAAGTATTAAAATTTATCAAAGAATGCGTTTGTAAAATATAGACTACTTGAAAAAAAAAACTCTTTTTAAATACTCTCCAATATTTATCCCTTATCCTTTGTTAACATTCAAAAACATTCTCTCCTGATATTCTCACAATTAAAAATCCGATAAAATGAAACAATAGTTATACAACTGGAAATAATAATAATTTGAAAAAAAATTTATATAATGAAACAAGTTAAATAATTTTAATTTTTAGGATTTAAAACCTATTGTTCCAACAATAAAGGGTTGAAAACTATCCTTAAACAAAACCGCTACGTAAAGAGAAACAACATTTTTAAAAAAGTCGACTGACTGATACTGGAAAAAGAAGAAAAATTTATATAAGTCCAATTTTTATTGGTAGAGGAACCTTTATAAAATATTACTGGTTCATTTGTCTGTGTTATATTTCTTTTTAAAGTTGATATTTATACATATTTTTATAAAGTTGTCTGTTGTAATGTATTATTATTTGCTTTGTTATCTGTTATTTTTTATTGAACTGTATTAGAATTATACTAATTAGTAAAATATTTTCATATTACTGTAAATGCACTTTTAAGCAATTTGGTTTATCAGGACACAAAACAGGATGTAACTACGAAATAAGTAAAAAATGATATAAAAAAAATTACGTAAGAGTAATTTAATGGAACGTTTAAGTTCCATAAAAATCACTTGAGATATAACTAAATATTATTACCTGATAAACATTTTTAAAATAATAATATAAATAGATTTTCAAAATATAATAACTCTCACATCAAATTTCATCATATGAAACCGTTGTAAGATATACAATAAAATAGAGAGTAATGTATGTGAATTAACATAAAGAATTTTGTAATGAAAATTTTAATAATTTTAACTCGCAGAACCTGTTAGGAAATGGAAAAATTGAGGGAAGTAATTTTTATTTCCCTCAAATACTATTTACTTGATATATATTTTTAACTTGAAACATATATTTTTTATTTGAAAAATAATTTTCTATTACTAATGTTCGTTTAGTAATTTTTTATTACTAATACATGAAAATAAACAAGAACAAAACGAAAGTAATGAAATGTAGTAGAAATAATGAAGATGGACCACTGAATGTAAAAATAGGAAGAGAAATGATTATGGAGGTAGAAGAATTTTGTTATTTGGAAAGTAGAATTACTAAAGATGGACGAAGCAGGAGCGATATAAAATGCCGAATAGCACAGGTGAAACGAGCCTTCAGTCAGAAATATAATTTGTTTACATCAAAAATTAATTTAAACGTCAGGAAAAGATTTTTGAAAGTGTATGTTTGGAGTGTCGCTATATATAGAAGTGAAACTTGGACAATCGGAGTAACTGAGAAGCAAAGATTAGAAGCTTTTGAAATGTGGTGCTATAGGAGAATGTTAAAAATCAGATGGGTGGATAAAGTGACAAGTGAAGAGGTATAGCGGCAAATAGATGAAGAAATAGCGGCAAATATGGATTCAGAAAAGGCTGATCTACCATAAATGCCTTAGAGAAAGTTAAAAATTGGGCTTTAAATAGCAGGAGCGGTACCTGGAGGACCAGGAAAATCCGCCTAGTGATAATGCTGGAACGTAGCTTTTATGGAAGTGAAACTTTGGCGATCGGAGTACTTCAGAAGAAAAGATTAGAAGCTTTTGAAATGTATTGCTACAGGAAAATGTTAAAAATCAGATGGGTGGATAAAGTAATAAATGAAGATGTGTTACGGCAAATTGATGGAGAAGAAAGCATTTGGAAAAATATAGTTAAAAGAAGGGAGACTTGTAGGCCACATATTAATGCATCCTGGAATAGTCGCTTTAATACTGGACGGACAGGTAGAAGGAAAAATTTGTGCAGGCTGGCAACGTTTGGAATATGTATAATAAATTTTAGGGATGTAGGATGTAGGATGACATCTAGTATACTGAAATGAAACGACTAGAACTAGAACTAGATAGGGAATATCTTGGAGAGTTGCATCAAACCAGTCAACTGACTGAAGAAAAAAAAAATTGTTCGATTACCTAATAGTATATAAACTATTATTTTCTCATATTTTTTTTTCTTGTTACTTTGAAAATGATCTAGCATTAAACAATTTAAAACGCAGCGTTTCCTAATTATTTTTTTTATTATAAATATTAATATTACACATTTACTCATTGCAAGATTTAATGTATATCACTTACGTATTATCAATCAATAAAATAAGTACTGAATATGTACGTCGCATTTGATTTGAATTAAATTTAATAATTAAAATCTTCGATAATATACTAATTGGTCTTTTTTACTTACTTTTACGAAGTAAAGGAATTATTGTGATCGCGAAAAATTTCGGTCTTCAGATTTCATCTCCTTTTTTTAATCCTTTTTTTACTTCCTTGTAGGAAGTATTGTGATCGCGAACATTTTGGTTTTCATATTTCAACGGAAATACCTATTTTGACTATCCCTGAATCCATTTTGACTAGTTTCGGCATGACGTCTGTACGTAGGTATGTATGTATGTGCGTATGTATCTCGCATAATTCAAATACGATTAGCGGTAGGATGTTGAAATATTGGATTTAGCAATGTTGTAACATCTAGTTAAGCAACTCCCTTTTGATTTCAATCGAAATTAAAATTAAAATTTTAATTAATGAAATATTTTGATCTTAAAGGGAAGCACATCAGTTCGAATCAAACCTCATCTCCTTATGTATTTTTTAACTTTTATTTTTTTAATTTAAATATATTGATTTAATAATTATTAACCTGTGATTCTAAAACCGTTTTACAGAAAATAATAATTCAATAACAAAAAAAATTATTAGTGAAATAAAATTATACGTACTTTTAAAAATGTGTAAAAATAATTTAACAGGCATTACGTATGTATATACGTAATAGATTGGTGACACATCTGATTATTTAATATTATTATAATTATAATTTAGAATCGTATTATTTCCTAGTTTAATTTTATTTAATTATTCTGGAAATTCTATTTAATTTTACCTACATTAAAATTAACTACAGAACGACTGAAAAATAGACCCTCACAGGAACAACATATACATACACTAAGGGATACATGCCCGATCTTTAATTAATTGCGAAAAATTCTTGTCTTTTAGTTCATTACTCCTCTGACATTATCGGACAATATTCTCCGTAAGTCGAAGTTGATCATCATTTCGTTTATTTTTTTTTTGTTGCCAATCATTTAATCGCTCTTTGGTTTGATATAATTCTTTTGAACTTAATTTGTGCACAGGTTCTCTAGTTTTCAAATGTTTTCTCTTAATATTCATCATTCTCTCTTTATCTTTTTAATCTTTCGTTGGTTTTACATTTTCTTCCTCTTTATTTACAATCTTCTCTTAATTTTTTTATTCTTCCCTTATTCTTAACAAATTCTTCCCTTCATAATCATCTTCTTGTCGTTTTTTGAGATATATTTCTTCATGTTATCTTTCTTTTTCCTATATGGTTGTTTCTTTTTCATTTTTGATTATTCACCGAATAATCCAATAATAAAAACTGAATATTTTACACAGTTACGTCAAAATTAACATTGTAACCAGTATACAGCAGTTCACTTAACGGAATAGTTTAATTATTATTAAGTTTTGTTTATACGACAAACCAAAACACTAAAACATTTGTTAATCAGCAACTCACGAAGATACGAATAATACTGATCTAATAATGCGAGTAATAAAGGGACTTTTACTCTATCATAATATTTCATGTAAAATTGTTGAATTAATAATTCTGTAAATATTTGATGTTAATAAAAACGAATATTTCAGCAATTGTGTAACTGTCCACTTTATTAAAGAATTGGAGGATCGTATCTCAATTTCAAATGAAATAAGTTTAAATTAAGTGCAGCAAAAATGTGTACATGTAATTTAATAGGCGAGTAAGGAAATCATGTGTGTCCATATCAGATTTTTTTTACTTCATCATAAAATGTATTAGCAGGATTTTTCGTACTTGACCGACATCCTTTTTACATTTTGCATAGATTTATTTTTTATTAATCAGTTTTAACACGGAATAGTAACACTAAATATTACCAATAATAAAAGGGATATTAAAGAAAAACATGAATTTTTTCGCTATTAAAATTATAATATTTTTTATTCAATACTGGCCAATCGGTAATCAGACAATTATAAACTGTGAGAGCACAGAATAAAAATTTCGAAAATCTAAAAAAATTACTTACAATAAAACTGACTTCCAAAAACAAATAAATAAGTTTTAACATCCCCGTCGTGGCTTCGCCCGCGCTATAGATTATTTGCGTTTCCCGTAGGAGTCATTTTTATTTTAATTTTAAATCTTTTAATCAAGTAACCGGAGGCAGCTGTAGCCAACCTAGTCGCATATACAGTAACAGTGGTAGTGGCTGTATTGGTCGAGCCGCCGCGTCCCTTAAAAATCGAAATTAAAAAAATCCGAAAATGGTGTTTAGATATTTACCTGAAGAGTAATTGCAAGCCCAAATCTAGTGGATATTTCATTTAGTATAGACGGAAGGGGAAAATTTGCAATAATTGTTCAAGTTTTGTTTTTACCTTTCTTCTCCCATTTAAAGATCGAATTTCGAAAAATCTAGAAATCGGTTTTTACAGATTTACAAGAAGAGTACGCAAACCAAAATCAAGTTGATATCTTCATTTGCTACTGAGAAATTAAAAAAAAAAATAGTAAATTTCATTGTTATTTCATTTTAACTTTTAACTAAGAATTTCAAAAATCCTTTATTTCTGTGCACTTACAACATAAGAAGATCGTGTAAATATAATTTCATCAATTTACCTTCAGTAGTTTTTCTCGGCGTTCATAATGAACCACTTGTATATTTTACGAGTACATATAGAGTAAAAGATGATTCAGGAAAAAAGGAAAATATTTTGGGAACTGATTATACAGCTTGAAGTAAAGAAAAATGTTCATACAAACATATGTCCAAAAACGCTTTATTATCAAGTTACGGCTAGCGAAGAATTTCACCAGATTTCAGTATTCCCGATGAAATGAAATTAATTGAAATATTTGAGGAGTTATATAAGTGGTTAACTTTGATGGTTTCTTATGTTTTTTGACCTATAAAATAGAATAAAACAGGTCGCAAAAGTGTATCTTCCATAATTTTCATGATATCCAACGTAAAACAGAAAATTCGGAAAGCAAAAACACTTTTTTAGGGTTGAACTACAATAACTTCGTTAAATGATTAATAAATAGGTAAATTTTATTATTCAAACTTGTAGAGAATTTAATTCTGAGAATATTAAAGTAATAAGTCCACGAAAAACAAAAAAAAAATTTAACTTTTATCATTAAAAACAAAACTTCAGAACTAACTGGAAAAATGTTATGAATTATTAAAATTAAAATAACTGTTTTTATTTCATTAAATTTAGAGCTGTAAAAAATTAGGTTGGCAACAACTATATGCTTCGATATTAAGTTGAATACTGCTACTCATTGATGTCATACTATTGTGGTTGCGTGTTACTAATAAACGTTAGCTGATTTAATTGTTTTTGACTTAATATTGATTGTTTAGTTATTTTTGAAATATATTTATAAGTTAATTTAATCAAGTTAAGTAGTTTTTTGTGTGTGTTGTACTCTAAACTACCTACATTTTTTCAAATGATCTGAATTTAAAAAAGAGAAATTCTGTTTTGAATTTTTTGTATAAACAAAAAATTCTCGGATGGAAGAATACCGTTGTAAGTATCTTGGACGAGTAGTCTCAAAGCGTAAAGTATTTTGTAAAATGTTTAATAATCTTCTTGAGAATCGTTAACTTCCCAGTGTTCATATTTCATCTGAAGGTTAACCGGTACATGGTAATGAAAGGGAAAACATTCCTCAGGTAGTAGAGCTTAAGTCATACAACGAGCACGCAAAAAATGTTTATATTCCACAAAGTACAGAATGGAGGACATTATATGCTCATGGAATTATAAGTTGAACACCTCCAACTTGGTGACCATGCCGGACGACCGAAATTTTGCCAATGGGTTAACAGCAATTACTATCTAATTCTGTTGATACTCTTTCTTTTTTCTGTTTAGCCTCCGGTAACTACCGCTTAGATAATACTTCAGAGGATGAATGAGGATGATATGTATGAGTGTAAATTAAGTGTAGTCTTGTACATTCTCAGTTCGACCAATCCTGAGATGTGTGGTTAAGTGAAACCCAACCACCAAAGAACACCGGTATCCACGATCTAGCATTCAAATCCATGTAAAAATAACTGGCTTTACTAGGACTTGAACGCTGGAACTCTCGGCTTCCAAATCAGCTGATTTGGGAAGACGCGTTCACCACTAGACCAACCCGGTGGGTTAATTCTGTTGATACTATTTTCGGATAAAGCTACTTTTACTCGTAATGACATAAACATAGGAAACTGATACCAGTGGTCTGACGAAAACCCTCAATCTGTAGCCGAATCAAATTTCCAACGATTTTCGGCGAACGTTTTCATGATCGACAACGAATTAATGGAACCTTTCATACTAGAACAGGCATGGCCAACATACGGCCCGCGAAAAATTTTTCAATATTAGCTTTTTTTATAATCAATCGAATAATGGAAAAAAAAGGAAATTTAAAAAAACTTGCCAAGAAATATTTAGTAATCTTCAGCTCAACTTATATTTGTTAACAAACGTTTTCTCTAATGAATATAAATAAAAGTACAAAAAATCCATAATAGAATTGTGTTTACTTAAATAAATCGTTTTTGTACTTAACTTTTTTAATTTTAATATTTCGTTCGGTCAGTGAAAAAACATTTCTTTCCAATTCGGAAAAAATTCAGAAAAATGTTGGCCATTCCTTTACTAAAATAATCTGTCACAAGGAGAAATTATCAGGAATTTTTAAAAAATGTATTTCTTACAGTGCTTAAAAATTTCTCACTGGCGAAACCAATTGAAATATACTATCAACTTGATGAAGCATCAACACATTTCACGAATGAAGTTGGCAATTCTTAGATGAAAACTTTTTACTGGTAAATGGATTGAACGTAGAAACCCGGTAAATTGGCCAACATTATCACCGGACCTTACTCCTTCATTAGATTACTGTTTATGGGGATGGTGAAATCGCTAGAAATGCTGTTGCCCTTATCAAAGAACACTACGATATAATTACGCTGGCGACAGAAAATGTAAGGGAACGAGTTGAAAAGTGTACCGATGTCATTGGTGGAATTTTTTGTAAATTAATAAACCAGTGTCTTTTGTTTTTAAACAAATTAAATATATTTTAATTTTTCAAAGGTCTTAGAGATCTGTTGTATTAAAAACAGCTGTTTCTAAGTTTTACAAATCCATAATAGTTTTCTGTAAAGTTTTGTTCTGTATTATTTTTAATAATAAAAGTTTTTTTTCTTTTCATAGACTTTATTACATTATTTTTCTCAGAATTAAATTTTTAACAATTTTGATAATAAAATTTTCCAATTTATTCGTCATTTAACAAAATTACTATATTTCCAACGATGGATATCATAGAACTACGGAATACAGTTTTGGGACCTGTTTTACTAGATTATTTCAGATCAAAAATCATAAGAAACTATCAACCTTATATAAAGCCTTAAAAATTTCAGTCTGGCCTCATTCTACCGGGTGGGGGGGTTGAAATTTTTCGCTAGCTGTTACTCGAAAACAAAGCACTTTCGCACGTGTATTTGTATGAACGTTTTTCCTTATTTCAAGCTCTATAATCAGTTTCCAAATTATTTCCTTTTCCTCTTGAATCACCCTTAGTGTGCACGCGCGTTTTTTTTTAAGATTAATATTATTCCTCTGTACTGTTAAATTATATTTAAATTCCATTAAATAAACCACCTAGGACAGAATATTGAGATAACACATATCTTACATTAATTTTTCATGAAAGTACTTTCGCGGGATCCCGCATACTCAATCATAATTAAAATAATATGTTATTTATTTTAGCTTATTACTTATTTGTTTTTTAGCTTATTTATTTGAAATATACTAACCAAATATTGCCGGCCATAAGATAAAAAATCGATACCAAAAAATAAAATTAGGTGAAAAAGCAGTGTCGACAAAAATATGAAAAGTAATAGAGATAAACAATGTACACAGTATATAGAGAATCTACCGATGTTGAAATAAGGCTTACTGAAATGAGAGAAATTTTTTTTTCATATTTTACCTAAAGGTATTACATATAAATTCATATAAACAATGAAGTCAAAATAGTTTCATCAAATTGTTTTTAAATCTACTCTTTAAATTTAGGGCATGTTAACACACATTTTCCAATTAATTCCCTTGAAGCTACGGAAAATACTTTGAATATTATAATTCCATCAGGGTTTACAGGATTAAATTCTATACCAATCCAGTATCAAGAATGATGATAGATTATCAAAAATTACTTTCGAATCGTCACAGATACAGTCACGTTACAGATAAAGTAATATTTTGTTTAAGTAACTTACAACAGGACCAACAGAACAACTTCATCTACAAAAAGAAAATCAACTATAGAACTCGGTAAAAAGTACGGAAAAACAACTGGTATGCAGAATTACACACGCATCATATAGAGCTAACTCTTATACTGGTCTGATATGAACTAGTAATTCCTAACATTACTTCCTTTATACTCGTATAATTGATAAATGAATGCTTTCATCTTTATATATATATATATATATATATATTAGTATCTCCGTCGCAGCTTCGCCCGTGCTGTATGGTTACTGGTTACTTGCGTTTTCCGTTGCGTTAAGGGGATGTTTAGCCGGTCAGCCATGTTTTCCCGTCTAACCGGAGGGTCCCCTGGACCCCCTACATTCATTAAACTCATACTTGTGATAGTAATAATGGTAAACAAAAAATTAAAACCCGTTTAATTTATGAAAACTAACAGTGTATTGTAATTTCTTCAGAGTAACAGTTTGGTCATTACAGGACTAATTGGTTTTTAGATTTCACGTCACGGCTTCCTTCAAGAAATGCATAATCAGAATTACAAACATAAATTACCATGATTATGTTACCAAATCTTATAAAGATTTAATTGCGGTAGCATAAAACGGCAATGATGTAAAAATAAATTTATGTTTTTTAAAATATTAAAATTCAAAAAACCCGAAATAATTTTTAGATATTTATCTGAAAAGTATTTGCATTTGTAAGCCCAAATCGCGTGAATATTTCATTTAGTATAATCGGAAACGGGGAAAATTTGTAATCATTGTTCGAAATTTTAACTTTCTTCACCTTTTTAAAAATCAAAAGCTTGATTTTTTTTCATTTGTTATCGATAACGAGAAATTAAAAAAACAACCGGCTTTTAATTCTCAATATATTTTAACCTTTTAAACTCGGTATACATACATACATATATATACGCGCGCGCGCTGATTCAACACATGTGGTTAACTTAATAATAATATACTGACCCACAAAACAGCACCAGAAGAATTAAAAATTTTGTCTTTTCTATTACTACTATACTAAATAAATTACTCAGGCAGAAAAATTAAACATTATGAAAACAAGTCAGAATCTCGTCATTTGGCCACGTAAGGAAAAGTTAAGTTTTTAGTTTTCTTTGGTGTAATAAAAAGAGTAAAACTTTTTAATTCAAATTTAATCTAAACTTTATATTTATTTAAACATCAGAAAAAGTAGCAACAGCTAATCATTTAAATAAAACTGAATTTCAAGATATTGTATTAGAACCCTCATTGAATTATATTTCATCCAAAATTTATTTATGCTCGTTACTAACTTTTTTCATAACGGGTTCCATTAACAACAGTGTAGCAATATCTACATTGAAGAAGTTGCATAATTTAATTTAATTTTATCATTGTATTCTTGTATTTGTGGTTCTGATTTATTTAATCTGTATGTATGTATATATATAATATTCTCACTAGCTGAAATGTTAGCACTACAAGACTTGTATCGAGTAATTATTTTTTTATATGCACTTGGAAATCCACACTTGACCATTATTCAATAAATGGTTAGTTTATTATTCTGCTAATTTAAAAATAATGGATGGTAACCTCCAATACAGTTATTATTATACAGGGAACCTAGTTCAACAAGATTATGTAATAATTGTTTACTTTTATTATTTTATATTGTTTGGTTGTATGTCTACTAAGTTTATGTATTAAGAATTTATAACTGTAAACAAATTATTTTCATTTATAATCTGTTTATATTTGGAATAAAGATTATTATTATTAATTAGCCTTCGACTGATTCTTTTGAAATATAAATTGTACGTAATTTGAAATCGAGTCAATAATAAGTTTTAGAAACCATTTGAAGAGAAGAAAATTGAAACATTTTAGTGACGAACATTTTCAGACGGGAGTTCCAACCTTTTAACAAAATTTTGTTTATTACTAACTAAAGAAGTATTTTAGTAAAATGTATCAAAGGAACAAGAATTACTTTAAAGACAATTTAATCAACCTTTGTAAGAAACATATTTTTAGAATTTTACCCAAGCGTTCTGTTTTCGGTCAAAGGAAGAATGCCTAGTTACTCAACGACTATACACTAACCAATAAGTCTATAAAACAGACCAAGGTACAACCTTTTAGCAGTAAACAACTTTTAAATTATTCTATACTTTTAATATAGATCCCAATTTTGCTTAAATTAGTTAACGCTTATAAAAACGACAATTAATTAATAATAAATAAATCCAATAAACGAACTTATTCAATCATTTATTACGCACATGAAATAAAATAAAACACTTTCGCAATTTCCTAAAAAATTAATAAGGAAAGAAATAATTAAATGTTAAAAATCAACGTTGATAAATTTTTACGAAGTCTATATTCGATCACAATAAAATGTAAACACAGTTTGTCGACACCTGGGGAACCAGGTGTAGAAATTCAAACCCCTATTCGGTATAAAAGACGACCGTTTAAATATACAACAAAGATCAAACCTAATTTATAAGTTTGTTCCTACAGATAAAATTGAATTTTTTTTAAATGCAAAGTGTAGTTTCATTAACGCAAACAATTTGTAAATTATTTTTTTGGGACTGTCAGTACAAAAATACGAATACAGTTAACCTTGAATGTAGTAGAAATATAAGAAACGATAGCAAGTTGTAATTTATTTACGTTATATAACATATTTTCAACGAACACGACATTGAATAGTTATTTATAAAAGAGAATAAAACAACTGGGAAAAATATGTTACAACGTTCTCTAAAACAACTACAAGAAACTTGATTTGATTAGTTTGAATTATATCAAATGAGTTAGTACTTAAATTTAAGGTTATGTTCAAAACTGATTATTATAAGGGTAACAACTAATAATACGGCAACAAAACTTAATAAAAATAATTAAACAAATTTAAACTTTTACCAAATATAAAATTTTTATTTAATATTGTATTATTTTATAAATTAAAATAGCCCTACATTTTGAATTTCAATAATGCAAAAAGATTTTACTTTTTCCAGTTAAAATTATATATATTATCAGTCTATCCCAGACAATAAGCCAATAAATTATCTTATATCATTAATTTCAAATTTCTATATAAGTATCAATCACTATTTAAACATTGTTTATAATTTTAAATATTCCTAGAAACGATGATGAGAATCATTTCAACAACGGTAATGAAAAGAATTGAAACTTTCAAATCTATATAGATTATTTGAAATAAACCGTTATAAAATAAGCTAAAGAAAGGATTTCAATAAAATACAACACGTTTTGATTAAAATATGCGGCTATTTATATAGAAAAGGAAGTCACATAATGTTATTTAAATGATGCAGACTAATCTTACCTTAAATACAAAGATTCCTTGATATTTGAACATCACAACACAATTAACAGAATGTTTACTTATTCATAACACACTGTACAATATTTGTTATGAAAATTATCGTAAAATCAACCGTTAAACAACCAGAATGCTACCAGCACGAACTTCCCACGAAGAGTGATTTTTACCGACTGAGTAAAATACTCACTACACCGATAGAGCACACGCACAACGGAGTTACACGAAGTACAACGGAGGTAAACGAGACGACCGGCACCCGCGCAGAAACAACCTAACCTATAGACTGGGTCCGCAAACTAGCAAATGCATTACGTATACACAAGATAGGAAGTCGAACTGCTTCGGCTTGCTAAAGGCGATTCGATCTTTATGTAGAGGGGGAAATTATTATTATTATTATTATTATTATTTTCCCTATCACTACAAACAGGTACTAGTCTTCCCGCTGGTTTTAAGTCCATAAACTACCTTCTATACTCTTTTACCATCGCTCGCTCTGTTCACTCCTATTCAACGCCGCCTGCTCTTCCATCCTAGGGCCTGTTTTGTCTGTGTCTGGATGAGGTTCAAGGTAGCTGATTGTTATTCCCCTCTTCATAACTGATACAACTCTTATATAGTCTAACGGTAGCAGAAGTGAAATTAAAGAAAAAAAAACTAACCGCGTCTTATCTACTTAAATGTTTCCAAGTTTTTATTTATTTATTTATTTTTATTAATAATAATGAATTCAACTGATCCTAACAAACAATAAATTTACTAATATTGACTGAAAAAGAAACAATAACAATGGAAATAACGAAAAAAATTTAATAAAGCAAACAAGTTTTAACAGATTTATTTGCAAAATATTTAATTTAATAAACACATAAAATAGTGTATTGAACCAATTCCCTAATTCCCACTGTAAAATAAAATCCCTTCAATGGTATTTCATACGTAATTTTCAAAATCAATGAGCCTACAAATAAATATAAATACTAAAAAATTTCCATGAAATATAAAATAATAATAACTTTTGCTACATATAGTAGCAGTATATTAATCTTGTTTAAAATTTAAATCTGACTTTAATTATACACTGATATTAAATTAATGTAATAAACTGAAGGTTATGCATTAATTTTCTCCCTCTCCGGATAAATATCATGAAACGATTTCATTAACCAGATTAAAATCTTAAGTAATAAATATTTGTGGATTATTCTGGGAATAAAACTGACACCGATAACTACGATAAAAATATAAAATCACATTTATAAACTAATGTTACACTAGAATTAAAATTTTTTACTTCAATCAGCTACAAAGATTAACATACACCGATTTAGATAAAATACGGATTCAGGTCGAGAAATATCGAAATCTATTTCTTTTTACAGGATGTTTATTAAGAAAGAAACAAAGCAGCTTAAACATTTTTTTGTTGACTATTTATGAAATTTACCACTTTTTATTACTGAAATATCTCACTTAAAAAAAAAAAATTCAGTTACGGATCTTAATTATAATATCGTACATATGATACAAAGAATGAATTAAGATTATTTTTTACATAATAAAATGACATTAAAACACTAAATCACATATATATATATATATATATATACTATTAAATATTACAATTCAATAATTTGCAGCTAGCGAAAACAAATTCATTCTTTAATATTTCATAAGAAAATAAAAATCAAATAACATACTTATTATGATGGATTTTCATAAAGTAACGGGTTCATTCATCGATTAATATTTTATAATCTAACAGTCTCACAAAAATATTTACGTAACTTAGTTTTTTCATCGTGTGTTTTGTACGGGTGCGTGTTTGTGAGTTCTTCATAAGAATCGAATCCATAAAAAGCTTAATAATTGAAACATACATTCTAATGAGATTTTGAAGACGTATTCTTTAAATAAGATACATTTAATAAAAAATGTGATATGGAAACCACATACATGACTTTGTTATACACCTATTAAATTACATATACACATTTTTTTTTTTAATGAAAAGTACATAAAATTTTATTTCATTAATAACTTCTGATATTTTTTTCATATTTATATTTTTTATTGAATTATTTATTGTATTTTTTTTTATTTTTTTATTTTGTAATCAGAGGTTAATAATTATTAATAGATCAATATGTTTAGATTAAAAAGAAAATTTAAAAAAAAAAAGATGAAGTCGGATTTGAACCGATGTGCCTTCCCCTACTAAAAACAAAATATTTCAATTATTAAAATTTTAATTGGCTGCAAAGCTGGAACCAATGAAATTAAGTACCACTTATGATGTATTGTTGAAAAGCTCTCAATAAGGGCTTATTACTGCAGTTAAGGAAAAGTCCAAAATCCAAATTCTTTTGTTTTTTGGGCTTTTTTTTGGACACTTACGGTTCAGTCGATTGCAATCAAAAGAGGAGGTGGACAACTAGATATTACAACAGTCCTAAATCCAAAATTTCAACATCCTACGGCTAATCGTTTTTGGGTTACGCGAGATACTACGTACATACGTCACGCCGAAACTAGTCAAATTGGATATTTTCGTTGAAATCTGAAAACCGAAATTTTTCGCGATCACAATACTTCCTTTATTTCTTACAAGGAAGTAAAAAGATTATAGAAATATTAATGTGTATACGAATTCCAAAATCGAATAAAAATGGTTAATAATATTACATTATAAAACCTAATCGACTGCGTTAATACAGTTGTATTAGTTAGATATGGTTGTGATATGAGTAATATTTACCATAAAAGATAAATTACATTACGCTTTAATTTATTTTTAACTATTTTTAATTAATTTGTAACCAATCTAATTTGTAAATAACTTCTACATTAGACTGGAATATGAGGTATTCTTGTTGAAAAATCAACTGGACGATACAAACATCGGTAAACTTGTACAAGTTTTAAACTTTGGTTTTTGGGTTACTAAATATTTATTTTTCCTCATTCAACTAATAATATATTTTATGTTACAGTACGGGGTAGTCATACTTATTATTACATATATTAAATATTCTTGTAATGATCGGTAGTATCTCATAAATAAGTGAACAAACTAAGAAAAAAACGTTATACGTTAATTTAAAAACGTTTTGGATTTTGGGCTTTTTAGACACTTTTGGTCCAGTCGATTGCAATCAAAACAGGAGTGTTCAATAGTCCTATATCGAAAATTTCAACATTCTACCCCTAATCGTTTTTGAGTTATGCAAGATACATACGTAAGTACAGACTTCACGCCGAAACTAGTCAAATTGGATTCACGGATGATTAAAATGGATATTTCTGTTGAAATCTGAAAACCGAAATTTTTCGCGATCACAATACTTCCTTTACTTCGTACAAGGAAGTAACAATATAACAAAATTAAACTAATTTAAAATATTTTCTATAAAATTATCACTCATCTAAGTTTAGACACTGTATAAAATACATATATAGTTCTACCTACCCTGGTATCTGAAATAGTGTTGACACTACTAATAGTGCTAGAATATATGAATTTAGTTTACCACGACAGGACAAGAAACTAGTAGACGATGGATCCACCGACCCATCTCCATCCTACGGGTCAACTGAGCTTTCTAAATTATGGTGAGTATTACAATAAAAGTGAAAATTATTTTTCTATGAATATTCCATCTGAATTACGACCTTGATAGTTTAAACTCATCGAGACAAAAAATTAAAATACGCTGAGGACATTTGTTATTTTGACCGAAACTAGGTCTCAGTTGAGACCCACCGGATTGGTGTAGTGGTGATCGCGTCTTCACAAATCGGCTGATTTTGGAGTCCAGAGTTCCAACGTTCAAATTTTAGTAAAAGCAGTTACTTTTACGATTTTGAATACCATATTGTGGATACCGGTATTCTTTGATGGTTGGGTTTCAATGAACGGTCGACCTGAGACTGTACAAGACTATTCATCCTGTGAAGTAATACCTGATGGTGATTCTCAGAGGGTAAACAGGAAAAAAATCATCAACTATTAATATATTCGACCTTTAAAAGGTAAAAGAAAGTTAAAAAAAGGGAAAGAAGGGTTCAAAGGTAAAAGAATGGTAAAAGGTAGACTGAACTATTACAGTAATTCCTAACTCTACGTCTTTTACAATTAGAGAGCGGAATAAATCTTTTTTTTTATACTACTAATAAAATTTGGAGTAATATATCCTACCGGTTTAAAAAACCCTGTATCACAATTTTCTACATTTCAACCTTCTTTACCGACATGATTACTGAAATTCTGACTGACTTAGAGTGTAAATGTTAAAAAAAGTGATTCCGTTCACAAATTTATTTAGAAAAACGAAATACTACTTTCTCATAACATTAATCCATGTTTCGTAGAATTTTTACATGAGGGTTCAATAATAGTCATTTTCATTTACGAAAGAATCGTTTACAGTTCAAATTTCCCATCGATAAATATTTTATGATTATTTCTAATAGGCAAAATCTCTTAGGAGAACCAACGTAGAATAGTTGACGAGTGCTTTCTTTACAGACATCTCTGTGAATTCTGAAGCAGACTCAAGAGTATTTGTTCAACAAAGTTTCCTTTAATTTTTTTCGGAGCTGCAGGCACAAAATCAATTGTGGCAAAAAAAAGTTATTCAAACATCAATTTGTGCAAAATTTTTATTTTTATATACCAGAGGTTATCTCTAAAGTAAAGACCATTTCATTGTAAAAAAAATATATTCTGAAAACTTTGTAAGTATTTTTTATTTCTCTTAAACAATATATCTTATAATACTTCTCTATATAATCGCAACATGAATTAAGATATTTATCGTAGCGATACACCAGGTTCAATATAACCTCGTCGTATTCTTTCTCCGCCAGTCCATTTAGCCATTGATTAACAGCATTTTTAAGTTCATCGTTACCCGTGAATTGCTTACCACTCAAAAATTCTTTTAATTTCCCCAAAAAACGGTAATCATAAGGAGCTAAGTCCGGATTATATGGTGGGTGATCGTAAATATCCCATCCAAATGTTCTCAGTAAATCACGTGTCGGACCGGCAACATGACGTGCATTATCGTGCAGAAGGACGATGCCATCGGTTAGCCGCCCACGTCGCCGATTTTGAATTACGCGCCGTAACTAAGTAGAGTTTCGCAGTAGGCTTCTGCATTTATAGTCGTTCCACGTGCCATGAAATCGATCAGCAATATGCTAAACCGATCCCAAAAGACTGTGCCATCAGTTTGCGTCCAAACTGCTGTAACCTGACCTTTGTCGGTCTGGTTGGTGATCGAGGATGACGCCATTCATTTGACTGCTGTGGCATGTAATACGAAATCCATGTTTCATCGCCGGTAACGATTGAATTAAAGAACTCATTACCTTTCTTTGTGTAGTACATCAAAAATTCCAAAGCAGATCCCATTCGGATTTTTCTGTGACGTTAAGACGTGCGGCACCCGACGTGCACAAACTTTTCTGAAACCTACATAGTCATGAACAATGCGACCGATAACAGCTCTTGAAACATTAGGAAAAAGAAGGGCTGGGTCAGAACTCGTTGAGCGACGATCTTTTCTGATTTCATCATCGACGCGTTTCAACAATTCCTCTGTGATTAGGACCTCCGCAAGTGTTCTTCATCATACACATTAATTCTGTTATCTGTAAACCTTTCACACCATTTTCGGACGTTTCTTACATTCATTACATTATCACCGTACACAGTAACCAACTGCCTATGAATTTCAGCCGGCTTAACGTTCTGATAGTTTAAAAAACCTATGATTCCACGTATTTCACAGTCGGCGTCAACATCGATTTCCCTGTTCATTTTATAACGTAACAACTCACACGTAATCAAAGATACTATAACGCGACAAATAACAGACAACAATGCAGTGCGTACATAGTGTGGCCATGAACGACACAGATTCGCCAACCTTAAGGAGAAAAATTTCCCAGAGGGGTTTACTTTAGAGATGTCCCTCGTATATACATATGTCTCAATTATACAATACATTCGTATATGTATACATATTTAAACGAAAACAATTAGGTAACTTGTTTTATTTTCGTTTAACATTTTTCTTAACTTATTAAACTTTTTTTCTTGTGTCTTTTATAGAAATCCATTCTTTGTAAATTTTATTTTCCTATTTACTTCTTGACTGTTGGCTAAACGTAATTTAATTTTCATAAGGTCACCCAAGTGTTCATTTTCCAGTTTGTTTCGGTATTTTGTTTTTATTGACTTCATAACAGAAAATCCATATTCGCAGCCTGTGCTGGATGCTTGAAGAGTTCCCATAATGTTATATAGAAAGAAAAGGTTAGATAATTCAGGGTTAGTTTTAACATAGGTTAATGTATCGCTAAAAGTCTTGAACAATCCTAGTTCAGTTTTCTCTGAATTGTAAATTTCAATTCTGAATATTCGTTCCATATTTTATGTATATCAACGTTTATATTTGCCATAGATTCTGAATACTTTTTTTGAAATCTGTATTATATTTTGTTTTCCGATTTCAAAATTGTTTCCTGAATTTATAATAATTTCATTATTAAATGCTTACCAATTTTTTAATTCTTCATCTGTAAATTTGTTCTCTAAGTGAACGTACACGTTCAATAAATCGTATTATAGCTGATGTATCAATATCATTTTGAAGTTCCGATAATATTTCTCTTACTGTGTCACTCCAAACGTTTCGTGTCTCAAATACTGAATTTTTAGTTAGTTAACTGTAATCTTTATATAAAGTAATATAACTGTAATTTTTATTGATGAACATTAATAATATTGTTACATCACTTTTTTATAGGTATTTGCATAAGGATGTAAGGTTATCTTACACATCTTTCAGAACAAATATTGCTACCCGATATTGTGAATTAGTCAAATTTTTTCACAATATTTACAAATAGGATCACTGGATTCTGTTGTCTGACTTTTACAATACTCAATTAATGTATCGTAATTTTTTACTAAAGTACCAACTGCGAAATACCTGGATGACTATCTCACTTCATTTAATGATTTAAATCAGTGATTCCCAAACTGTGCGCCGCGGCGCCCATGGGAGACGCGGCCTCTTCACAGGGGCTCCGACAAATATTGTAAAAGCTTCGTAATTAATTGAACCAAGACATTTATAATTATTAATTTAATGTTAATAAAGTAAAAAAATAAGGAAGATACACGAGTTTTATTTATTTTTATCTCTTACTTACGAGTTGTCATACTTTTACTTGAATAGGGCGCCATGGAAAAATTTTAACTGAAAAAGGGCACCGCGACTCGGAAAAGTTTGGGAACCACTAGTTTAAATTGTATAACATCATACTCTAAAATTTGAGCTAATTCTTCAAAATTTTCGTTTTTTAAGCCAGATCTGTGAAACATTATGTGCACATCTGTAATCAATTTTTTTATATCCAGCACAACAGATATAAATTTTTCCTCGCATCATCTAATTCTAAATCTTCCCTATGTGCTATACGGTGTTGTTCAGGTAAATATGATATTTCTCTTTGGAGAATTGCTGCTACCCTATTTTTCTTCCCGAGCATAACACTGACTCCATTATTCGTAAACATTACAATTTTTTGGGTGATGAACAGCCTATAACTGAATAGAATATTTTTGTTGTGAATAGTAATTATAAACTCCCGTAAGTACGTGACGGTGTAAGCTACTCCGTAGTCTCAACTAAACGTGTCATTGAGTATATCTTAGATATTTATAATAGCTAATTGTAGATGAGCGGGAAAAAAATTTCTTTGTGTAATTGATTGCAATACCTCTAAAATCATTGCGCGGCCGCGTATCCGCGCAGCTTAGAGGGAACTGTGGCTGTGACTCAGGCAAATTATCTGAAATACTAGAGGCGTTAACCAGAGTTGATATTGTGAATTATTATTATTATACAAGTAGCTCCTGTATGTAGCGTACAAAGTGAAGTTGTCATTTACATAGTTGAATACTACCTTCAATTCGGTGGCCTTGGTTGTATCCTGATATTAAACAATAATAATAGTAATTCAGCTTAGTGAAGAAGTTAAAGGAAAACCATTTAATTTCTCATTTTCTACAATAAGCGTAGAATGAAATACTTTTTATTAATGAAAATAAAGTTTTACCAGAGAGATCGGATCTTAATGATAATTATAAATGATATCAAAAATTCATAAAAATGTATTTTTAAAAAAGGAAACTTCACAGGTAATGTATTAATTCATTTATTAACTACTAATTAATTATTAATTAAATAATTCATAATTATTGGGTTAATTTAAGATATATGACAAATTATCAGTTAATAGTTTACTTGTAATTTTCCAGTCAAGGAAATATGTGATTTATGAAGAAACCCTGGATGTAAAGGTTTTAAAATACTAATAATAGCTATCACGCTCTAGGAAAATATAAATAAATAGACAAATTTACATTTAATCAATTTTAAAATGATCGATATTTCTTTCCTAAATAACACAGATATCAGAAACTAAAGGATAAAACATCTACAATAATCTACGCTCTTTTTCATTAAATTTGATTTTCTATTCTTCTTTATTGCGATAAAACTTCTAGAACTTCTAGTAACTGGTAAAACTTTCTAAACTCTATTCGTGATATAATTTAATACAGTTTGTTTCAATACTATTGAACTAAAAAAAAAACTTGATAAAAGAACACTGGATAAAGAAAACTCTTTCACTGCCAATTCGAGACATACTCAAAGCGTATAGCATTTGACAAAGAAACAGATAATGAGATACGACACACAAATCGACGCAGCTTCAACGAATAAAAAATAAGAATTCTTCATTATCTTTATAAAAAAATGACAGTATGAAAATTTTTCTTATCTTCATAATGTATATCTATAAATAGATCACATATAGCTGATTTATATACAGGCACTGGTCAGAGGTTTTATTATTAAAAAAATCTGGAATGGACACCACTTGACTTCCTTTTACGCCTATTAAATTACGTATACACATTTTTTAAAAATAAAAAGTACGTAAAATTTTATTTCATTAATAATTTCTGACATTTTTTCATATTTTTTTTTTATTGAATTATTATTTATCGTAAAACATTTTTACAATCAGAGACTAATAATTATTAATAAATCAATATATTTAAATTTAAAAAAAGGAGATGAACTCCGATTCGAACCGATGTGCCTTCCCCTTGTAAGATCCCAATATTTCATTTATTAAGATTTCATTTGGCTATAACTCTGGAACCAATTAAAATAAGTACCACTTATGATATATCTTTGAAAAGCTCTCAATGAGGGCTTATTAGTACAATTAGAAAAGGTTCAAAATCCAGTCTTTTTTTGATTTTGGACTTTCTTGAACACTTTTGGTTCAGTCGCAATCAAAAGGAAAGGTGCCAACTAGATGTTACAACATGTATAAATCCAAAATTTCAACATCCTACGGCAAATCGTTTTTGAGTTATACGAGATACATACGTACGTCAAACTAGTCAAAATGGATTCAGGGATGGTCAAAATGGATATTTCCGTTGAAATCTGAAAACTGAAATTTTTTGCGACCACAATACTTCATTTACTTCGTACAAGGAAGTAATAAAACAAACAAGTAATGACAACATCCAATCGAAATAAGTCATTTAGAGGGGAAAAAAATTGTTACCACAACTTTTATAAGTGGAAATGGTAAAGGGACTTATAATAATCATAAAAAGAAATTCGTGATTGGTGAGGTGGAGGTAAAGGGACCTTATAATAATCATAAAAAGAAATTCGTGATTGGGGAGGTGGTGGGGTTGATTTGGGGGTAGAAAAATGGTAATGTTGCAATTTCCAGCGAAAGTTGACGTCAAAAAAATTTGTGGTTATTTAAGACACAGTAAGTTTCATTTAAATTAAATTATTTTTTCGGAAATGAAAAAGACAAAACAAAAAAAGAAGATTTTTTGCATTTTTCTCGGAAATTTTGAGGTTATGTTTAAAAGTGTCCTCTACAAAAGTTGTACATCATGAAAAAATCTACAACTTTTGTATTTTGATTTTTGCATGATCTACAACTTTTATATTGGAAATTTTTGTTCAACTCCCAACCCCCCAAATCACTCCTTCACCACCACCGCTCATGCATTTATTTTTTTTACGTTTATTATAACTCCCTTTACCATTTCCACTAATAAAAGTCCAGATAACAACTTTTTTTTCAAAGTGTAATTTGGTTGGACTTTACTAATATTTTCTATTAACAAATTCAAAATTTATTGAATTAAAAACAATAGGATAGATTAAAAATATTATTAAACTCTTAGATGAAACAATAATCTCAACTATTTTAAGTTTTCATAATTTTACTTTTACTACAATTCCAATTTTATTTTTTCATTTAACGAGAAAAAAGTAATTATTATTTGAAATTAGTTTTTTAAACCGATTTATTCTGTATATGTATATGTTTTTATTCTTTCCTTTTATCAAGCACAACTTCGATAGTTCTTTTTTTATTTTTAGAGAAAGTTTCTCACATGGGTACTAGTTAGTTGACTCCTAATATCAATCTAAGACTTTAAAAGATAATTTTTATAGACGATTTTGACTACAAAAATTGTCGTATAGACCATTTGAAATTATTATTACGTATTTTTTGCCTTCATAACATTGTTATAAGGTAATAATGTGCATATCATACTGACATTTTTTCACGGTTACCATCTTCCAAAAATAAATCGACAATTGCAATTGGATATCATCCTGTAATTGCAAGCATTAATAAATAAGATAGTTTAGTTATTCTACACTTATGTGTAGTGTGTTACACTACACGTTAGGTAAATTGACTGGAAAAAACTTGCGTTAAAAAAGTAAAGAATATAACTTGTATTCTCGCATTTAATCCATGCTCATTAGTAATTATGTAATTTTTCTTCTTTCATTAACTTATTTTCATTTAGACATTAATTTATTGAAAATCAAACTCCTTTTACGTATATTGGGAACAGTTTTGTTTTACTTTCTTCTACAAAGTAAAGAAAACATTGTGATCGCGAAAAATTTCGGTTTTCATATTTCAACGGAAATATCCATTTTCACCATCCCTGAATCCATTTTGACTACTTTCGGCGTGATGTGGTATGTACATACGTATCTCGTATAACTCGTAAAACGATTAGTCGTAGGATGTTGAAATTTTGGATTTAGGACTGTTGTAATATCTAGTTGCCCACCTCCCCTTTTCATTGCAATCGACTGAACCGTAAGTGCACAAAAAAAGCCCAAAAAACAAAAGAATTTGGATTTTGGACTTTTTCTTAACTGCAGTAATAAGCCCCCTCATTGAGAGCTTTTCAACGACTTATCATAAGCGGTACTTATTTTCATTGGTTTCAGAGTTACAGCCAAATAACATTTTAATTAATGCAATATTTGGATCTTACACGGGAAAGGCACATCAGTTCGAATCAGACTTCATCTCCTTTTTTTTTTTTTTTTTAATTTTTTTTAATTTAAATATATTGATTTATTATTAACTAGCTGACCCGGCATTTCTTCGCTTTTGCTAGATTTGTGTATATGTATATAGATTAAACGAACATAAATGAAAGTTTGATAGAACATTAAAAAATTCAGCATCACAAAATTTAACCTTTCCTTTTTTCCCACATCAAATCTTCACCCCTTTCCCTCTTTCGCTTTTTCCATTCCTTCCTTTTTCGCAAAAATATATTTTTTTTTCAAGTAACTAATATATATGCTGAATATCAGCCAAGTCGGACTATAAATACAATTTTTCGAAATATCTTGACGTCAGCGCCAGCTTAGCTGGTCAATTTTTTTTTGTGAAAATATTACTTTTCGCGTAACTAATATATATATTCTGAATATGAGCCAAATCGGATCATAAATAAAATTTTCCATAATATGTCGACACCAGTGCCTCCTAGGCGTCCATTTTTTGCAAAAATATTTCGGGATGAATGTTATAGGAACGCATACCGGACAAACGAACATTCGTTTATATATATATATATATCCTTTCACAAATTATTATTATTTATATTATATATATATATATATATATATATATATATATAAGAAGATTATTATAACCTCTTGACTGTAAAAAAAATTTACAATAGATAATAATTCAGTAATAACAATAAAAAATATCAGAAATTATTAATGAAATAATTTTTTTTGTATTTTTCATTTAAAAAAATGTGTATATATAATTTAATAGGCGTACAAGGAAGTCATGTGATGTCCACATCAGATTTTTTTCTTATGTAAGTCGGTTTAAGCGTTCTTATCCATATTTTGATTATATTCCAGCAAAAAATATTTTAAATAAGATAAATTTAATAAGAATAATAACTAACTTCAAATATATATGTATATATATATATATATATATATATATATATATACCTCTAACCAGTTTTACAGCTACTGACGGGGCTAGGTGTGTGTGTATAAACAAATTCAATTACCGCTGCCGGCTTGCTAGGCTTGACGTAGTTGCAAATGTAGGGCAATGTAAGTGTAAATGTACTGGTAAACATGTAGTCTAGAGGACAGATTCAGGTCGACCACTCCTGAGACGTATGGTGATTCAAATAAACAATGGAAAAAAATGTAATTTAAATTTTTGAACTTGATATCAAATAATCAAAATTTTGACAGTTTGAAGTCGTACAGTTAGTAGTTAGGTTTTATTTCACTTGGTTAGTTTAATTTTTTATATTTTTCAAAGTTTATTATAACTCGATAATTCTGGCATTTTACTCTTGGAGACGCCATTTTAATTGGGTTAGAATATCTGATAAACGTTGTTGCAGACGTTGTTTCAGATTTACATAAGGTAAATGTTTGTCACAAACAAACAACATATTCACAACATAAACATTATTATGTATGTTTCATTATAATGTATCCGTAACACTTCACTTTGTATCTAATATTAACAACTATAATTACAACTCCTCCTTTCCCAACTTCCGACATGCATTACATATAAATTACATTTAAATTTGCTGTTAAAATTATTTTGTGTATTTTATTAACGGTTAAGGTTTATTAAATACCATAACATATCGGTAAGCAGTGGGGTCCAACATTATTTGTTGTCAGATCGGCTGAACCCCATTGATTTGTAATCTTCGGTAAGTAGTAATATTAAAGTTATACGACAAAGTAAATAGAAATAAAAATTTTAAAGACTACACCTAAATAATATATATTTAGTGATGTATTGATTAGTATTATACGTTTAGTGATGCTAAATAGAATTTGAACCTTGCATTATCGAATCGAATCTCAAACCGAGACAAAAATTTAGATTAACGATTCTAAGAATAGAAAAAATGTTACTAACATAAATAATTTTTCATTTCTTACGTAATTTAAAAAAAAAAATGTTATCATTAATAGCTACATAATAGAGGTATGCGTGCTTATAAATTGTAAAATTCCCAGCGGTAGAAAAGAAAACTTCGATGTAATAACGTATTTATTTAGAACAGCTTCTTAAAAGCTGTTGCAAATCGGTATTAACCCAAAATGAAAATTTTTTAAAATTAATACATATATTATAATATAATTTTAATAAAAATTTAGATTTTTTTCATTAAACATTTTTTTTTGGGAGGGGAGTTTATTGAAATGGTTACGATAATATCAATTTATATATTCGACATATATAATTATGCCGAATCGCTCAACCGTGTTGAAACAATTAGTAGAAACATTTTGTTTGGTATAAAAATATTTATTTATCAACCTAATTTAAAAAGAGTGATTTAAAGGTATTTATTTTCTATAAAAGAAAAAAAAACATGATTGATTAATCTCACTGTAATTAACTTTTTTAGTTTATTTATTAATTAATTTGATAAAATTAAAATAAACTTAAAAAACATGACAAACTCGAATTCAAAATAAAAATTGATTAACCATTAATTTCTCACCGACTAGAAAAAAACCAAAATCTAAAGAATTCGAATAGCATATTTTTTTTAAAATGTTTGCTGATTTATTAAAGCTTTTTTGAAGTTGGTATTATCATTTATTCTTAAATTATTGACCTTTATTATGAATCTTTACCTATGCAAGAATATAATAGAATGAATCTACCCAAACGACGAGCAATTACCGACAGTAAAATAATGCTTTCTGGAATACAAAAATACGGGGTGATTAAAAAGGACTTCACAGATTAAAAGCAAATAAAATTTTGTTAAGATAACGTAAAGAGTTGGTTGTGGTCTGTCTCATTTCATAAAACAACACATCATATTTGACAGCATTCACTTTGGTTTTATATGTTTTCCATTTGTAATACGACATACATCCCACCTGACGTCGATTTCATTTCTGTCTCTAGCCAGTAAGTCAGGCGTTACCTTTGCAGCTGTCAGCTTGTTCTTATCGGATCGGCGATGAATCTCCGTGTAAACTGAAGGAGCAAGGCCGAATGGGCAATAGTGGAGAGTTTTGTAATGCACTTAGCAAAGGAAAGGATTGCTGAGGGGGATCTAGAGCTCTGCTTGGATTTCTCTTGTATTCTGTTTTTGTTTTATAAATTATGTTTTTGTCCGTTGTTTTGTTTCAATGTTACTGTCTTGTTATTGTTCCGTTTAATATCTTTGTTTCGTGTTGCGTGTTGAACTCACTTTTACCTTCTACGGGTTGGTGTTTCAGTTAGGTCCTTTCAATCTTACTTAAGACTCGGTGAGATGTGTTTTGTTTTGAGTTCATTAAATAGTAGTACACGGATGGGAATGTCACTCGTGGCATTCGCATTGGTGGCATCCTGGCCGAGGCGGACTGGAATATGTCAAAAGCCGAAGTTTCGAACATGACTTCTGGTAAAGCCCATAAGGGCTTGGATGTAGGAGGTAGCGGAGGGTGTCTTCCCTTACGGGATCAGGATGCGACGTTAATTCGAAGTCATCTCATGAAATCAGCAGGCAAAGGTGGTACATAAACCCGATCTTTAATACAACCCCACAAGAAATCATAGCGGGGTCAAATCTGGGGATCGAAGTAGCTATCAACTGGACATTCACGACTAATCCACCTACCTGGGAATCGAGTATCAGGAAAATTTCGGACTTCTAAGGGTGAGATGGTGCCCCGTCTTGCTGATAGTAATGGCGTCCATATTGTTAATCATCGTCTAACTGAAGAATTAAAAACTTGTGAAGCATGTCCAGATAAACGATACCATTTACGGATGCCTCCTGGAAGAACGTACAGTTTTTGTTTGCTTATGGTACAAACCTTAGAGCTATCACAAATATGCGGCAAAGTTTTCTGAGGGTTTTCGCTATCCCATATTCGACAGTTACGGCTGTTCACCTCGTCGCTGTTGTGAAACGTTGACTCGTCACTAAAAATGTCTAAAAATATATGTTGTCTGCAATTCTATGCATCATTTCCACACAAAACTACAGTCGAACAACTCTGTCGTTATCTGTAATGTTTGAACTACGGTAAATTTGTATGGCTTCAAGTACAATTGTTTTCGTAACACGCGCCAAACAGCCGATCGTGAAATGCAGTCTCACACGACGCAAGTCGAGTTGATTTCTTCTGAATACGTGCAAAGCTTTCTCTGAGTTGTTCCACAGCAGCTACAGGGACGCGTGGGCACCCTAGTGATTCTGTATGTTTAACAGAATAACCTTTCTAAACGAAGGTGTCAAGAGTAAATTATGTGTCTAATTGGCTGTCTACCGTACTCTTTACGAAAATTACGTTGAACTGCAATTGCTGACTGCAAATCGTGGAACCAAGACACACAGTGAGCACGTTCCGCACCAATGAATGTATCCATTTTTAATCACATTGGTGACAGCGCTAGTGGACGAATTCGGTATTAATGAACTACATGAGTCAAAACTTGATGTGTTTTTCTATCAACCGAATCTGTAAGTTATCTAAATAAATTCCTATAGGCTTTTAAAATTGTAAAGTCCTTTCTGAATCACCCGGTAGTTTTTTTTTTTAGAGTAATTCTTCCAAATAATTTATTTGAATATTCAAGTGAAAATATATTGATGAACATTATAATGACATCAGGCGATTTATCATTAAGCTTTAATAAACCATTAAAAAATAGTTTTAAATATCTTTTAAATCTTCTGCAGATAATTTAAAATTTCATTTCAAAAAATCTTCCGGTTTAGTTATAATGAAGAATAACTTCCACTCCTTACTAGTGGAATCCTCTATAACATATAAAAGAATTATTAAAATCGGTGCATTTGATAAAAAAATATAAAAATAAAAATTTGAACTCAGGTATAAAAAATGGAATGAGAATCTCCTCTTTTAAGATTCAATTAAAAAAATAGTAGCGATTAGAAAATTAAAAAAAAGAGACTGAATCTATTTTATAGTCAAATACGAGGGCGGTCCAGAAAGTAACTGTGCCTAGCGTGGTGATGGGATGAGGTAGAACCGCAATCTTGGCTCAAAACGTTTCCATACTCAGTACGCATCAAGCTGTCGTAGCGTGTGGACTGTGATTTTTCTAGTTTGTTCGTTGTGAATTATCGAAATCTGCGCTTCAATAGAAAATCCCGCGAGTTGTGAGGTACGTTCAGCGATTAGGGTTTTACTGGCAAAAAACCTCAAACAAACTGAAATTCATCGGCAACTTTGTGAATTGGAGTGAGGCAGAGGTGCATTCACTTCAAAAATGGCCGCACCAATGTTCATGATGAGGACCGCAGTGGTCGGCTTAGCCTTGTGACTGATGAACTGATGATGAAAATCAACGATAAAATTCGTGAAAATCACCGCATTACGGTTACGGAACTCTTGCTTCATTTTTCCCAAATTTCACGAAGTTTACTGCAGGAAATTGTATCGGGGAAGCTTGGTTATCACAAGTTTAGTGAGTGCCAAAAATCTAAGGCGGCAGATTTCTACAGAAAAAGAATTGAAAAGCTTGTTCATCGTTAAATAAGTGCCTCAATTTAAATAGCGACTATGTAGAAAAATAGTTTAAGATTGTCCCTTTCAAATGTATATAATAAAATTTCTTTTTTTTATTTGGTTGGTTTTTTATTTCAAAATGTAATTTACTTTCTAGACAGTCCTCGTATAATTAAAATAAAAAAATTACGTTATTTTACAATTTACTTGTTACATAAACCATAAAAGAATTGAAAAAATTCAGCCTTCTTTTAAAATTATATTGTTTATTAAAAAAAAAAAAAAAAAATTACTTAATTAAACCTTTATTGTGTTTTTAGATGCACAGTGATATTTACAATACGTAAAAGCTTTTGTATTTTGACAAAATTGTTAAGATAATAGTTACTTTTACCTATTCTGCTAAGATCACTATAGTTTCTTTGTTTAGTACTGTTTACCTATCTTAGCTTCATTCTTTTATCTCTTGTTGACGGGTTTCGCATACACTTCATTTTCAAAACTTATTGTACTGCTATTTTTAAATATCTGTTAATCTTTACATAGCGTTTAGTCAACACCCTTCACTATATTTGACGTCATACCTCCTTATCTGGCCTTCTTGTTTATTTGTTATTAATGATTAAACTAATCTTATAATTTTATTTATCTATACCCTGCTTTCAATAAATTGAGGTTCTTGAAAAGGACCTCCGCTTAATTATTGATCTGATCACTTAAGATCGTTTTATTGTTACTTTTTAATTTAAAGATTTCTAGATTTTCTAAAGTGTTCATTCTTTTCTTTTAATATATTTGTGAATTAATTTCGTTGATTCTTCCACTTTCATTGGGTTATGTCCTTTTATTATGTGTTACCTAATTAAAATCATTTTTTTTATTTAAAAAAAATCTCATGTGTTCGTTATATCAACAAAAAGGTTTCAACATAGTATGTAGACGGACCTACAAAGTTCTGCCTAAATTTTATAAGTTCTATCCTAATATTAAAAGTAAACCTCTTCTAACCGGACCAACAACATAAAACTTCTAAGCATTTTAGTGTATTCTATGTACTTTAGTTGTTTTGTAGCAAAAAATATATTATCACATCGGTTTGGCTGATAGACCTAATTGATATTCCTGTATCTAATGATTTCCTGAATGGTAGTATAATTGAGTTCAGCATTTCACTCACTGAACTGTATTTAAATGAAAAGATTAAATACACTTGCTTAAACTTATCAGGCTTTTCTTCTTTTATCCAACGATTTATATAAATAACACACAATACTGTAATAATTGAAACAGCCGTACTGTGAAAACTTAAAATATGTCAATAAAATTAGTATAATATTTTCTACCAAAATAAAATAATAACTAAAAATGTGACTATTTTAAATTAAATTTAACCGACTTAACTTTATTTCTTGACAATCGACCAACACCGTACAAAATAATGACGCCGATTGCTAGATATTATTGGGTAACATCAATATCACCGATTTTGTATTTTTTTAATCTATATTTTTATACTAACAACGAATTTAAAAAAATTCAAAATATCTGAAATTAAGTTAATTTTTTGGTAACTAAATGGTTTTAAGGAACGTAAAAATAAATAAATAATAAAAAACTAATTCGTAATAAAAGAAAAGTATACATATATATATATGTAGAAAGACAGAGAGTGAGAGAGAGTATTTTCGAAAGAGGGTAAGAGATTGATAAATGGGTTTTATTTATAAGGAGAAGTTAGATTTAGCTAGACCCCTATTCCGTTTAACTCAAGAAAGTCAGAAAAGGATCATGTATCTTTATTTTAGGAGTCAAACTTCGATGGCGTACGTTTCTCTCTTCTATTTAAACTACACCAAAGATAGAATAGCAATATAAAGTAACATGAACAAAACCAACAGGCATCTATCAAATGTATATAAGTTTATTAGAAAATATATCTGAAAAGTATTATCAACATTACATAATACAATTAAAATACGCAAAGTGTGTATTTTATATACATATATAAATATATATATATATATATATATATATATATATATATATATATATATATCTTTACCAAAAATTTTGCATTTACAACCGGTTCCGATCATGGAACCACAAATAAATTGCATTAAAAAAAGCACGTGACGAGGGATTTCCAGCGAATACCCTCAATAAAGGGTATATAAATAAATAAATAATCAATGTATAAATAAACTATATACTAATAAAAAGTCTAAATAAACAAACACACTTGTGTTAATTGGAATCACGAAGATTCAAGAGATCACAACAGTCTAGTAAAAAAAAAAAAACATAAACAAAAAAAATAACTCAAAACATTATTAAAAAATAGATAGATATCAACAAAACAATAGAAAGAAATAGAAGAGCGCTAGGCTCATCAATAAGGTAGTAAAGACGTTTATCATGTCTGATATCGAACCAGTTCAAGTTTTACTCAGATATTCCAAGTCCAGCACGTGTTGGCGTTTCAGTCGCTGGACATTTTACCTGTTGTCTATATAGGAGATTTTTTTCTTTTTTGCCTCCGGATGCACCATCAAATATTACTTCAGAGGATATGTATGAGTGCATATGAGCTGTAGTCTTGTACAGTCTCAGGTCGACCATTTCTGAGATGTGGGGTTAACTGAAACCCAACAACCAAAGCACACCGGTATTCACGACCTAGTATTCAAATCCGTATAAACGTAACTGCCTTTACTAGGATTTGAACCTTAGAACTATCGACTCCGAAATCAGCTGATTTGCGAAGACACGTTCACCACTAGACCAACCCGGTGGGTCTATGTAGGAGATTTTCTTTTGTTTTATCTTTTTTTTTTTATGTAGGAGATTAATTGCCAGAAAGTTTACGTGACTGTCTAATCGCTGTCTGTAACTTAAACCGTACCGTTTGATCTCGTTATGAACAAAAGGAAATCCAAGATAGTCGTGAATGTTTTCATCCCGAACGAACCAAGGTGCCTCGCCAACTTTTTCTGAAAACGTTGTAACGTTTACTTCCTTTTCTCTTTTACGTGTTACTTCAACGTTAAGAAGACTATGAAGCTCAAGATAACGAACACTTGTGTTAAGGTCGATTATATATATATCGATTATATATATATATATATATATATATATATATATATATATATATATAAATAATAAAATAATTTTTTTTTTCTTCAGTCATTTGACTGGTTTGATGCAGCTCTCCAAGATTCCCTATCTAGTGCTAGTCGTTTCATTTCAGTATACCCTCTACATCCTACATCCCTAACAATTTGTTTTACATATTCCAAACGTGGCCTGCCTACACAATTTTTCCCTTCTACCTGTCCTTCCAATATTAAAGCGACTATTCCAGGATGCCTTAGTATGTGGCCTATAAGTCTGTCTCTTCTTTTAACTATATTTTTCCAAATGCTTCTTTCTTCATCTATTTGCCGCAATACCTCTTCATTTGTCACTTTAGCCACCCATCTGATTTTTATTCCGAATCTAAATTGTTCTCTAACATCATTAACAGCTAGTTCCATGTAAAGATTAAAAAGTAACGGAGATAGGGAACATCCTTGTCGGACTCCCTTTCTTATTACGGCTTCTTTCTTATGTTCTTCAATTGTTACTGTTGCTGTTTGGTTCCTGTACATGTTAGCAATTGTTCTTCTATCTCTGGATTTGAACCCTAATTTTTTTAAAATGCTGAACATTTTATTCCAGTCTACGTTATCGAATAAAATATAATATATATATATATATATATATATATATATATATATATTATATATATATATTATATAATAAAAGTTTGTTGTAATGATTTAAAAGAAAGCTGTGATATTTTAATTTTACTTTGCAAGTATTGTGTTCGTATAAATTATATATATATATATATAAATATATAATTTATATAAATAATTTTAATAATTGAGCATTATTTACCAACTTAGTAAAAAACTGTATTTTTTTGAAGTTATAATTTTGAATGGTGGTGTTCTTATTTGTAACACAGCGTATTCTACGAATATTGATGATATCCATAATCAAAAATAAGACCATTGTCGAAGTTTTGTTTGCTCCCATAGATAAAATACACTAAATATTTCTTTCATTTCAAAGGAAAACTGCTTTAGTTTCACTCGGTACTGAGAGATCTGTATTGTACTTACAATAAAAAAAGAAGATTTACAGTGGAAATTCTTCTTTTTTCTATATCCCTTTTCTATTCTGTTTTCAATTGAAAATTATGAACCTACGAACGTAAAAAAAACATTAAATTCCGGGTAAAAGGAATCTTCTTTTTGCTCGTAGCCGAAATAGATTTAAAAAATATGGTTGCCATAATGAAATCGACATAGGAAAAATTGTTTAAACAATTAAAAACAAGATAAAATCGTATAGTTAATTATGATTAAAAAAAAAATCGTCCTTCTATATCGTAACTTTTTCTATTACCTATAAGTTTCTACAAATAAATTACAACACAAGCTATGCTGAAAACAATAAAATTGAATCTAATATAGAGTTCGATATTTCCGAAATCATTCGATACAACTCATCAAAGGCTAACTTTTTCTTTCATAACATACTACTTATATAAAAAAGAATACTGAGGGTTTAATTTGTTATAATATCTCTTGGATGAGATGGGTAATATTTATTTAAGACTTGAATCAACACTGTAAAAAAGGATAATTTTAGTTTTCTGCATGGCCGTAGATTGATTCCCTAACTTTCCGTTTGACAGTCCCACTAGAAAAGATGATGACTCCTGAACAGAAAACTTTCTGTGTTTGGCAGTTTGCTAAATGTGACTCCGTAACTTCAGTTCAACGCGCGTTCCGTAGAAAGTTTATTTGTGATTCTAATAAGGATCTTTTTATCAAAATGCATAATCAGTTTGAAATGATTTGTTTAAAGGGAAGCGGTAACAGTTAAAATGGAAGAGTTTGGGACGACCGAGGGTGTCTAAAGAAACTGTTGAATTTATCGGGTAGATTTTACTGCGTAGACCTAAAAATGTTGAACGGTCAGCCGTGAACTATTGATACCAGTGATAACAGCGTGGAATGTTATAAGGAAATGTTTACGTATGCGTTCGTGCAGCCGAGTGAGAGTTCATAAGTGCCTAGATGCGTTTTGTTTGATGAGAAGTTGCTAATTAGCAACCACATTAGGCAAGTAGGGGCGGACGCCGTCTCAGTGATGCACAAACTTAACAGGATTGCTCGGAAGGACTATGGGTTGACTGGCCGTCAAATGTACATGGTGTACCGAGGTCTTCGAAAGCATGATCTCTTACGCGGCCCCCCTTTGGGCGCCGCGTAAGAGATCACGCTTTCATAGCTATGAATAGAGCACTTGTTCAAAATTTAAGGAGTGCCCTGCGCAGAGTATGCACTGGTGTTTTTAAAACGACCTCCAACGAGGCTACAACCGTATTGGGAAAGGCTCTCCCAATCGATTTAGTGGTGAAAGTTCGGGCATCCATGTGGAGATTGCGAAAAGATATTTGGGATGCGGTTTCGGGCCGGTCAGAACCGGACAGTCCTTCTCCTAAGGACGACTTGACCCAGCCGCACTCAAGAGTAGTTGGGTCGGGTTACTCCACTGACGCATTAGGAACCCTCGAGGTGTGCGAGGCGGGCGCGCTGTTTGGGGGCACATGCGTGGGGTGTATACCCGGACTCCAACTAGGATGTAAGAACGGGAAGGGTAGCCCTTCCGGAGAGGGGCATCACAGCATCCAGAGGCGGAGGTCGGGATGTTCCTATGAACCGGGAGGGACCCCGATGGGAGGTCCGGTTGTGGACTGAAGACAGGGTGGGGCTAGTCAACGCCATGTTATTTAAGGCCAACCGAGGCAATGTCTTTTAAACGGTACCGGTTCCCCCGTAGTGATTAAAAAAGGATAAAAAAAGACCCGATATCAGACCTTGTTTGTGGTAGCCTACGTGGTTACGCGATCTTATACCTTGTGATTTTTTCCTTTGGGGTTTTATAAAGAAGGATCTTGTGTATGCGCATACGCAACCTACTGATGTAACCGATTTGAGGCATAGGATTAAAGTAGCTACTTTGTTAGTCTTCCTCTTTTTTTATTATTCATTACTGTAAGTTAAACTTAATAAATAATAAATAGCTTTAAAGCACCGATATTCTTTTTTGTATAGGTTGTATATTATAGGAGAATATATTTTTTATTTTCACGGTGTCTTTATACGCTGTTTAAAATATACATTTTTACGCTTATGTTATTTATTTTTCATAGAACTTGTAAGATTTTTTAAAATCTTAGAAAAACAATTTTTTTTAATAAAAAATATAAAGTTTTAATCAATAAGCATTTACTTAATGCTGATTAAGTTTAATTAGGGTACTGGGAGTTAGCGTAACATAAGCAACTGATTCACTTCATCAAAAAAAAAAAAAAAAAATGTCATCGAATAAATATGTTTATCTCTCGCTTCATTTTCCCTGGTACATCACTTTGTTTTTTTTTTTTTTTATTTTTTTTTTATATCTATATTTATATATTTTAATGAAATTTTGAGAACATACACCCAAGGAAATCTTATACAAATACATAACTTTGAAAATTCCATAATGGCGGCCATTTTAGGCCGCCATTTTTATATATATATATATAATAATTGTTAATCATCAACAGTTTTGTATATATTTGATCTATCGAGTAATTTTTTTGTTAGATAAAATGTTATACCTTTTACCTATACATAAATAAAAGACAATCTTCGTTTTGTGTGTACCCTAATAACTCAAAAATTATTTCGCTGAAAATTTCAAAATTTATTATTATTTGTCTTGTAAGTATTTACATGTTATTAGTTACATATATTTGTTAGCCTGGCACAAGATGTTTGTTATGTATAAGAATGACTATAAACTCAAATTTAGCAATAAAGAAACACTAGCGGATCCATTAATTATGAATAAAATGGCACCTTATTTGTTCAAATCGGTTGATGAACAGCTGAGATGTAGCTCTTTATTTTTTTTGTTTAGTCTCCAGAACCACCGTAAGGTATTACTTCAGAGGATGATATGTGTGAATGTAAATGAAATGTAGTTTTGTATAGCCTCAGATCGACCATTCTTGAAAAGTGTGGTTAACTGAAACCCAACCACCAAAGAATATCGGTATCCATGATCAACAATTCAAATCTATATAAAATCTGAGATATACCTGGAATTGTCAGAGTGATCATAAAAGCTTCTGCAGCCCGCTAATTATTTGCCCGTTTTTTACTTCCTTCGTAAATTGTACTAAAAATAATTAATACGATTCAAAATCAATAGTATCAAAACAGATAATTGTTACCGAATCAGCGAGTAATAATTGGTTAGATCTAACTAGCTTAGACCTTTTTTGACACGTGAAGGTCATCGGAAGTATTAGAAACTAGATTAAATTGATTTCTCTATAAGTATTGACGTTCAGTATGCAGCTAGTCTTTGAGATGAATATAGTAAAAATATAATTTTCAGAGTTTTATAATACCTAGATTTTAGTCAGTTTGGAATATTGACATGAAACAGAAATTCGACTCATTGAAGACGGTAACGAAAAACGATTCATTTCTGTTGTTAGCCTGGCATAGGATGCTTATTATTTTTGAAAATGACTATGTCATTTTTAGGAATAAATTTTCTCCTAAATCTGTTACGACTATGGGACTTAACTTGCTTATATAAGGAAGTGCTTAAATACGTATTGAAAATGTTATAATTTTTATAAAACATTAATTAAAAATTTTGTTTGAACGTTCGTTTTTAAGTTAATTAGGTGACTTTATTTTCATTTTATGAAGCAATTAGTCACCTGTTAATTGAAATTATATGATGATATTTTTCAATTCTCAAAAAAAAAGTATGTTAGATATCCTAAATAAAATCAACAAATTTTGAAAGCCAGATGGTATATCAGCTTATTGGGCAAAAGGGTAGTCAGATAACAGCCCCCATGTAATGAGAAATGATAATGGTAAATCCATTTGCTTTCATTAAATCCTAATGCAGTACTGTATATCGAGTTGGTGAACAAGAGAGGCCTACAGGTATGTCAAAGCTGAGTGCTCTAACGTATCCAAATGCATCGATTAATTTTCTGTTAAATACTCAACAAGTTCCATTTCAACTATTTGACGTGTGTTATAGTAACACAAGATAAAATAAACATCCTCATCTGATCCAATTTAAGAACCACGTATTTAGTATTGTCTCAATACAGAAATTTCTTATTTATATATATATATATATATATATATATATATATATATATATAACCAAATCTTTTTTACTTGAATAAAAGCAGCTGCAAAAAAGTCAAACACTCATTTAGTCATCATCAACTGTTTGGAGTACTCCTGATATTTGCGTAATTACAAAAAAGTATCTATAAAGGATTCCACATATTAAACTCTACAACCAGCTACTTCATTTATATCATAAACTGCAATTAAAAAAATACCAAAAATAAGAACTAGATTATTTTAATAAAAAATAATTTTATAAAATTCTATACAAAATTATCCTCCAGAACACGATGACAATTAAAAACTCCTAACCTGATAACACATAAAAAAACAAATTGATATCGCATTCGTACATCGATATAAAATATAGTAGTAGGTGGGTGACGTAACACAAAAACAAATACAGTAAATATCGTTTTTTATAGTGACGTCCAAGGGATCGACCATTTTAGTCATTATAATCCATAGTCACAATAAACGATTTAAGTAGCTTAGTGGTACTACTTTAATATGCCATCTAAACGGGTATTGTAATACGGTAATAATAATAATCATTAAAAATAATAATTTTTTACTTCCACAATAAGATAATATTAAAAAAAAAATACGCAACAATAAATACAAATACGGTAGAGTAAAGAAGATAGAGAATTGTAAAAATTACTTCTGTGAAAAAAGTCGGCTATTTTGATTTGTTTCGAACATTACGAGTTGTAATACAATTTTTGAAGATCCTTTCTAAATTAAAACAAACAGTCTTTGTTTCTTCATTAGCAAGTTTCTGTAAAACTGAAAAACAAGCAAACGGTTTTCAGTACAGCTATGGAAGATTTGGCGGGTTTATATCTTCATCGTTGTCGCTATCGTTACCTTCATTGTCATTACATACGTCCCCATCTATATCTGCTAGTAATAAAGTCACGATTAAAAAGTTTCATGTAACAGCATCATCTGTTACAGTTTCATACATTTCTAAATTTTTGTCAATCTTTTGATAATCTTCAAATAATGTATTTGACGACGATTGGTTTTGCAGACTATTTTCCCGTTCTGCTAAAGATTCTTCTTCGTATGCAACGTCAGTAACTTCTCCAGTCTCTGATGAAAATCCTGCATGTCGAAAGCCACTTTTTAAAGTCGGAGGAGAAACCTCATTCCATGATCTTTCTAAAATAATTATAGCATCCAGAATAGTTACTTGTGTTTCCTTTTTTTGATCTAAATCCTGTATCATCTGTAAGATTAGGTGTTTTTTGTACTGAACTTTTACCGACTTGTTCACACCTTGATCTAAGGGCTGTAAGATTGCTGTTGATTTCGATAGTAAGAACACACTAACTTTATACACCAAAGACTTTCGACGTGTGGATGAGCCGGACAGTTGTCAATGAGCAGCAGTGTTTTGTCATTTACAATCTTTTTATTATAGATGTCTTTGGTGATAAGCTTCTCAATTTTAATATTCTATTTTCAATTAACGCTTTATCTGTTCCTGATCTGCTTATAATCTCTCTTAGATACTTAAAATGATCGGTGACATTTATTTTTCCGTATTTAGTTCCTATTATCGTTTGTGTGAATGATTTGATGCTAGTTAGCATTTCTGGCTTGGTAAAAGAAATCTGTAGGCCTGATTTTTGGACTATTCCTGTTCATTCTTCAATTTGTCCTACTGTTTCTTCCTTCGATTCAGCTAAAAGTAACAAGGAACTTCGCACCCGTATTATTAATTTTTCAAAATATTTTCTTATTTTGTCCAAAATCAAATCGATAAGATCGGTGACATTCCATCACCTTGTTGTGACTAAGAAAAGTTCGTTTATTTCTCCCATAAATTTAATTTTAGTGATTGTGTTTGTGAGAGTAAGGTTAATGAGGTTGAAAGTTTTCAAGTATCATCAGTAGACACTGAAGAATAAATCATATAAGAAAATATTTAAATAAATTTAATACATAATTGAAAAGAAGAGAAATAATAAGTATTAAATAATAAATAAGTAGTACTAACGAAACACTATAAAACAAATATTATTGTAATTACAAAAATCCCAATCAAAAGTGTAACTTTAGATTAAAAACATCTAAATCATTGAAACTTCCGAGTCAGACTATACAGAACATGATGAACACCTGTTGTTTATTTATAATTGGATAAATAAAAATTTATCTCAAGAAAGATAAACATCGGATAAATCGTAAGTAAATTAAGACGTTTATCTTGCTATAAACAAAATTTAAGAGAGAGGAATAGTATTTTAATGGAGTTACATTTATTTAAAATAAATGTGTTTTTGGTAACACAAAACGTTGATGCCATCCCAAGGATCAGTTATATTAGCTATATTATATCTACACCGATAATCCTTTGAAATTTAACAACTCACTTAATAAGAGAAAGAATTAATATAATAATATTGCAACGGAGTAGCTTACCAGAAGAAAACTTTCAGAAAGAAAAAAGAAAGAGAAAATAAAGAAAGAAGAGTCTTGAAGAAACGACAAAGGGATTCTTTCTACAAAAGCGTAGAAAGCACGAAGAATGAAAATTATTACGCTTGAACAATCGAAAGGACGGGTCGGGTACTGGTTCTGCAGGCAGGGAAGTAAAAAAACTGCCCGAGACCAATTGAAAATTAGTTTTTTCAAGTTTGAGTTCGGTGCAATGTGCGATAAAAGCGATCACAGAAAATGTTTGTTAACGAATGAGTGAAGAAGAGTGCGTCACGAGTATTCAATTTTGGACAGTAGTTGAAAACAAGAAGTTGTTCTGTGAGTTATTAGTAAACAATAGTGAATGACAGTTTTATATTCATTCATAAAATGTAGGATAGTTCTATTGTAAACAATAAAAGTGAATAATAATAGCAGAAAGTGAATTGTATGAGCAGTTCATTTTTCTATTGTTATCTTATTGTTAATGCAATATTAATTTCTTTGACATTATAAAGTTTTTAGTAAACCAGAACTCTATTCTGATATTTAAAGTATTGTTAAATTAATTCTGTTTTTAATTTGCGTTACTATTTTATATTTTATGAATTATTTAGAAATAATAAATTATATTTATAAGACATTTTTACGTGTGTTAATCTTTCAACATTTTATTAAGTGTTTGAGTTAAACGAGATCGGACTTATGTTATTGTGTAATAATTTTTTTTATTAATGTATGCAAATTTATTTAATTACTGAAATTTTTAATTAATTATTAATTAAATAATAATTGTTGGTGGCGTTTTTAACACCACCATCACTGCAGGATTATAATTTAATTTATTATCTCTGGATCGGTGATTTCTGAGAATGTTTTATTTAAAAAAAATAAAATAATAAATAACTCACCGTGGTGAGAGTATTGTTATAATGACTAAAAAAATATGTAATAAATATTATTATAGTATGTCTACTCTAATTTATTACGGGAAAAAGTCTTGTTTTTGAAGAGTTACGCTTACGTATCATTTTAAAGAAAAAAAAATTGAATTTCGTTTTAAAATTATTCTTAGCAATTTCAATTTATTTCAAAAGATTTAATTTCTTAGGAATTACAATAAATTATGTATAAAAAATACTGCATTTCGCTTTGTTTTTTACAATAGTGAAATTTCGATACTTCATAACTTCGTAAAACGATTGGACAATAAAAAAATAATAATTTACGTATAAATATATATATATTTATATATATACATAAATTATATAATAACATATATATATATATAATCTACTCCTGGTAAAGAGAAGAAACTTTTTTGCATTGATCTTCGTTTAATACCATTTACTGTACATAATAATTTTTCATAACTTCATTTAAAGACGGTATGGAAAAATTGCTTTAAAGGAAAAAATTCACTAAAACTGCTGGCAATCTCGGCTTTCTTTAACGAGAAGAATGCAGTTGTCTTGCATTGCTCTACAGTTACGCTATTCAGAGAAGTAAAATGCACTCTATTTTGCGCTTACGTAAGATACAAATACAATGATTGCGGGTATATGTTATTGTTGGAGATTTCCACCCGTTTTAATTAAAGATTTTAGTAAATATTTAACGAAATTATTAAAACAAAATATAATAATAGTAATAATTTATATTAATTACATATTGTGTATAAGTAAATATTAAATATATTTTAGGCCATAATACAACTCTTCACGAGGTAAAAAGTTTGGATCATAAAAATACGTCGCTTTCTATAATAATTGACAAGCATTTTAAACGTACTTAATAAAAAATACTAAATTTTTTGCATTTTTAACAAAAAGCTGACAACACAGTTGTAGGCCTTTCCGGGAAAGTCCTACAACTGTAGGTTGTTTCTGATACACGGCTTACATACACAACTTAATTTAAAATATTTATAATTTCATTTAATTATAATAGTTTTTCTTTTATTTAATTCAATGATTCTAACTAAAGCGCGCTTGCATATCGTATTTAATTCGCGCGAGTGTGGCTGTATGAACGGCGACGGTCGGCACTAACTAAACTAATGTAATTTCACAACTTATAACAAATTTCGCTTGTACGGTCGGCAGCTGGTATAGCCGCGAGGCTTAACGCAACAGGTACCGATTTAACCGGGCGATCGTGTTCGAGACCCAGCTAGACCGAGTTATTACGTATTTTACACTTTAAATATTATTCATTTATTTAATTCTACCACTAATCTATGGTGTCACAACATACGAGACAACTACAACAGCATATTTTGGCGTCGGGGTGCATTTTTTCAAACACTATTATTTTATAATTGTTAACAAATTTATCTAAGACCTTAATTAGTCGAAATCTCGAGATACTGAGGGTGACCTTGCTCTACAGCCTCACCCTTTAGATCTTTTAAGTTGAAAATTTAATGACATCAATGCCTCATATATAGAAATAATCAGACCAAGTAACTACTTGGTCTGATTATTTTGTAATTGGTCAATTATTTTTGGTCTATTATTTTTTTGGTCTATTATTTTTTCTACTTGGTCTATTATTTTTTTGTAATTACTTGGTCTGATTTTTTATTTTTTTTTGAGATATAACGTGATTTAGAAGCCAACACCGAACCCACACACACACACACACACACACACACACACACACACACACACACACACACACACACACACACACACACACACACACACACACACACACACACACACAAACACAAACACGCACAAACACACACGCAAACACACACACACACACACACACACACACACACACACACACACACACACACACACCCACACACACACGTAAATATGAAAATTAACATCCGCAGAATTTTCATCCGCTTTTTTGGATTCTTTAGGTGTCAAAACGTCAAGATCCGGTGAAAACCGCTTATGCCCAAATTGGACCGATTACAATACTTTTCCTTCTAGAGTTGTAGCTCTCCTATAGCGTTATCTAAACGGGAAAGTAAAAATATAAACTAGAATACCATCTTTTTAATTTATTACTTACGTATTTTATTATTTGTTATTTAATATTAAATTCTCAGTATATTAACTTGACATTCTAACAAGATAATTATGCAATACAATGATTAGTTTTATGTATCAGTACGACCAACAAGAATTATTATTTTTACTTCCTTGTACTTCGTGCAAGAAAGTATTGTAATCACGAAAAATTTCGTTTTTCAAATTTCAACTTAAATATCCATTTTGACCTTCCCTAAATCCATTTTGACTAGTTTCGGCGTGTCGTCTGTACGTACGTACGAATGTATCTCGCATAACTCAAAAACGATTAGCCGTGGATGTTGACATTTTGGATTTAGGATTGTTGTAACATCTAGTTTTGCACCTCCCCTTTTGATTGCAACCGACTCGACCAAAAGTGGCCAAAATTTAAAAAATTTGGATTTTTTTCAATTATTAATGAAATATTTGGATCTTACAATGGGAAGGTACATCAATTCGAATCAGACTTCATTTCCTTTATTTTAACATTTTTTTTTAATATAAATATATTGATTTATAAATAATAATTATTAACCTCTGATTATAAAAACGTTTTACAATAAATAATAATTCTATAATTACAATAAAAAAACTTTTTTTTAAATCATAAATTATTAATGAAATAAAATTTACCGTACTTTTCAAAATGTGTGTATGTAATTTAATAGGCGTACAAGGAAGTCATATGCTGTCGATATCAAATTTTTTACTTATTAATTACGTATTTTTTGATGTTCCTCTTATGAAGTTTTTTCAAGATTTTCCAGATATATGCTGAACTATTTTCTTTTTTTATTCTTGAAGTAGTATATACAACTATTCCTGAAGTGAACTGAATAATTTATTATTGTGTACTAACCCGAGTAAAATATTTATTTATTATTAATAAATAAACAATCGTTATAAACTCATCTCTTTAATCGATGGGAGGAGGTTCTATAGTGACAATTAAAACTTATCAACTAATTTTCATTTCAATATTCCGGCGCGTATCATCATATTAGTATAAACAATAAAATTCTATATTTTAAAATTAGATTTTACACGCGAATACGCGTCTAGAAATACACGAAAGACTTTTCATACAGATTGTTTTGATACTATTAAAATATAACGTTCATTAATCATTCTTATAAGCATACGAGAACTTATAAATGCAAATTATTTGTAACAAAATTATACAGCAGCGTCTTTATTTTAAATTGTATGAAAACAGCATCCTGTTCATTAACAATACGGTACGCTATTCAAATAACAGAATTAATTGACACATGGGTAACTGTTTTTAATATTCTCAAACCGTTCGTATAATTAAATTATATTATTTGTATTGATCATTAAAAAGGTAACGGACCAATTATTTAGGGTACATTTATTGAGATGGGTACTGATTAATCATCTTTTTAATCGATAAAATTTCAATGTTAATAAATATATACATAAAAAACGCTCATAACAACTGTATATAATGAAAAAAAAAAAAACACTTTAAAACTTTTTTTCCTTTAATTAAATTTATATATATATATATATATATATATATATATATATATACTATCTATATCTACATATATACTAGCAGACTCGGTAATGCTTCGCTATTGCTAGATTTGAGTATATGTATAGATAAAATGAACACAATTGAAGGTTTGATATAACATTAAAAAACTGAACATAACGGAACTTCACAAAATGTAATCTTTCACTTTTTTACCTTTTTCCCTATTTTCCCTGATCCCTATTTACCTTTTTTTCCTCTATCCCGTTTTCCTTATTTCCCTTTTCCGGCGCGTAAGTCGATCCAGTAGTTTTTTAGTCCATAGCGGGCACACATACGAACATTGTCTTTTATACATGTAGAAGAAGAAAGTCTGTTTGGATATTTGTTTGTTTCGTAAATATCACGACACCGACGCCACCTAGCGGGTATAGTTTTTGCCAAAATTTTCATTTCACGTAACTAATATATTTCTGAATATGAGCCAAATCTGACCATAAATGCAATTTTTCTAAATATCTCAACCCCAGCACCATCTAGTGTGTCCATTTTTTGCACAAATATTTCTTTCACGTAACTAATATACATTCTGAATTTGAGTCAAATCGGACCATAAGTCCATAAATACAATTTTCCGAAATATCGCGAACCTGGCGCTACGTAGCGGGTCCAAACTAATTTAGAAACCTTCGCGGGCGTGAGCACAACAACTTGCCAAAAAATTACCTCGCAATCGGAAGAATATTATAGGAACTCATACCGGACAAACAAACATTCATTTATATATATATATATATATACTAGCAGACCCGGCAATGCTTCGCTATTGCTAAATTTGAGTATATATACAGATCAAATGAACATGATCGAAAGTTTGATAGAACATTAAAAAACTGAACATTACGGAACTTCATAAAATTTAACCTTTCACCCATACTTCCCTTTCCCCTTTCCCCTTTACCTTATTTCCCTTTCTCCATTTCTCCCTTTTCCATTTATCCTGCGCGTAGATCGGTCCAGGAGTTTTTTAGTCTATAGCGGACAGAGATACGAACGAACATGGCCTTTTATATTTATAGAAGAATAAAGTCTGTTTGCATATTCGTTTGTTTCGGAAATAACTGAACACTGGCGCCACCTAGCGGGTCTAAACTAATTCAGAAACCTTTGCGGACGTGCGCACAACTCACTAAAGTTTATCGCAATCGGATGAATAGTATAGAAACGCATAAGGAAAAACAAACAGTCATTTTTATATATGTACTAGCAGACCCGGCAATGCTTCGCTATTGCTAGATTTGAGTATATATATAGATTAAATAAAACAGTTGAAAGTTAGATAAAACATTAAAAAACTAAACATTACGAAACTTCACAAATTTAATCTTTTCCTTTCTCTTTTTCACCGTTTCCCCTTTTAATTGTCTCCCTCTTTCTTTTTCCTTTCCCTTTCCTTCCCTCTTTTCCCGTTTTTCTTTTCCCAGCGCGTAAATCAGTCAAGTAGTTTTTTAGTGTTTAGCGGACATACATATTAACATTGCATTTTATACATATAGAAGAAGAAATTCTGTTTGTATATTTGTTTGTTTGTTTGTTTCATAAATATCTCGACACCGGCGTTACATAGCAGGTATAGTTTTTGCAAAAATATTTCTTTTTAATCTTTTCATGTAACTTATATATATTCTGAATATGAGCCAAATCGGACTAAAAGTACAATTTTTCTAAATATCTCGACCCCAGCGCCAGCTAGTGGGTTCAAACTAATTCAAAAACGTTCACGAACGTTCCCACAACTGCTTACCAAAGTTTCATTGCAATCGGATGAACGGTTTAGGAAGGCATAAGAGACATACAGACAGACAAACATTCATTTTTATATATATAGATGATATATAAATTTTCTTTTTTAAATTACAAATTACAATTAACATGTAGTATACCTGGCTTCATTGAGATTCACTAAAAAAGGTTTAGTCAAATTAAAATGTATATATTAAAATCGTACATTTTATACCATCGTTGAACAGAAAATATTTCATACAAATAAAAAATAAAAAAAAGGTGAAAAAGAAATATCAATAGCAGTGTAACAATATATAAGATTAAAATTTCTTATCCTCAAATAAGAAATAATAAAATATTAATTTATATTATTTTATCAATTTAACATAAACGTTCGAAAAGTTCTTATCTTTTGTTTCATAACCGCAAAAAACATAAATAAAATAAAAATACAATAATCGACAATACTGTTTTGTTCAAATAACTTTTATACTTATAGAGAAAATATTAATAATATGATTTGGTAAATAAATACATTACAAATAAATTATGTATTGCTTATTTCGTCCATTTTTAAACTTTCTTTTTAATTTTAATCATATATTCACCAAATAAAATTACAAATTCTTTACATCATGTATTACAATTTAAAATATAACCAAAGCATCTAAACTCAGGTTTTGGTAAATTAACAAAACCTTCGTCAAAATTTTCACATTTAAAAGAACAAATTAAAGTATATTCCGGTAAATAAAATTTACAAAGTAAACAAGTAAACCTTTACAGGACCGAAATCATATTTTTTTCTCTTTAATTATAACTTATGGAAAATTTTTATTTGCTAAATGAATCTGAAGAACTAACTTTTACAAAAAAATTTACAAAAAAAATATCAATACAATATTTAGATTAATATATCAATATAGATAACGATAATGAACGTGATAAGTGTTATATTTTGTTTTATAAAGATTTTTAATGTCTGTATTAACAGGTAATATCTGTACGTTTTTATTAAACTATTATTTTTTCCTCAATTTTATCGTAGTGTTGTAACCTCCGGATATCTATTACTTTCTATTTCAGTTAAATAGTTAACAAAAAAAAAAAAACACAAGAATTAAAAAAAATTATTAAAATAAGTAAATAACTTATAAAAAATAAAAATTAAAACCGACTTCAAAAAATAATAGTACTAAAAAGACACAAATAATTATATGTTTATTTATTAACTAAAGTAAAATTATTTATAATAAATAACTATTTTTGAAGTCGGTGCCAGCCAACACAAATTAAAGCGATATAACGGTATGGAATGGAATGCAAAGTTGGCAGGAGTCTATTACTCCCTACTTTATCGCAGAACCTGGACAGAGTCCCTTGCTGCTGGATCATTCTAATCGGGCTTGTTTTTAAAAGGGTTATTTTTTAATCTCGGATCTAATTTTTCAAGTTTTGTCTATTATTATTTTAGTGAATTTAAGACGGATTTAATTGCATTCCAATCCGTTGTTAAACCAGCGTTATCGAACCCATTTCATGGGCCGACCGCGGAAGGCTAGGCTTATAAAGCCTGTCCTCCCGACGTAATTCCCCTTCAGACCGTCCACTGAAGTCCTTTCGGTGCTAACTCTTTAATAGGCTAGCAGGAATACGCCACAACGGGGCACTAGCTATAAGGAGGGAGCAATGCGTCCCCTTTTCCGGAGGAGTCGCAATTGCTGGGATATTTTGTCTTACTGTAAGGTTTTTTTTTTAAATTTAGACCGCGTTTTTGTTTTATGCGCGACTTACCGTGTTTGACGTCTTCAAACTATATAACTCGCGAAAACTTTTCACTCGCGACCCCGGAAACGCGTCTGACGCACTATTCCGTTTATGGCTCATGCGATATGGAGGCCCCTAAGCCTGGTTTGTATAACGGTATGAAGTTACGTAAAGTTAGTACCTTAACCGGCCGCTAGGTGGCTAAACGGGATTCCCAGATGTAAAATGAGATTTCAAGAGCTTATAAGAAAGAGCGCCTCACGATTATACCTCATCTTGAGTTTGCTAAGACATATATATATATATATATATATATATATATATATATATATATATATATATATACTTGGTGACAATATATCTACAAAGTATTCTTATATCATATTTTTGTATGTCGCATTTTATTGTTGTATTATATTTTTTAGACCTCTTTTAATGATAGTAAAACTTCCACTACCAAGTAGAAGTTTTGAAGATGGTATTTTACTACCATCATCGTTTAAATTTGCATTTTTAAACGATCACTTTAAACCGATTCGATACTGTGCCTATTTAGGGAGGTATGATTCTTTTTTTCTTCGAAACCGAATTTTTTCAACCCTCCTGGGCTGTTTTTTTCGAAAAAACCCGCTCTCTTATTTCCACTGCCATGATCCGGTTTTGGTCGTTAATGAACTAGAACGAGATTTTGGGACGAGTTATTTTTAAGGAACAATTTGAAAGTGATTGGCGCAAAATTACGGCAGTTATCGTGTCTACAAGAAAGTGAAATATATATATTAATGTATATATAAACTTTTGAGCTAACTGTGGTTTTGGGGTACCCAAAACTACCTATTGTAATGGGTAAAAAATATCATGTAAAGAACAACATTAGGCCCAAGATTCTCTCTTTACAACACACCAGAAGATATATTACGTAATTCTCTTTTTATTCTTATGAAACTATACGAAAGTTAAGCAAAGAAATAAACCTTATTCTTCTAGACGGTTCGAACGTTCACCAAATGGACCGATTTCATGATTCTCTTTTTATTTTGTAAATAAAATCTTCTGATAGTTCCGTTATAAAATTTTTCCACTTAATGTAAGTAAAATATTTTTTAGTAAAAGTGCTAGACTGTTTACAAATACAATTTGAAAGATCCTTTTTTTATAGATTAATGTTGGATTATAACACATAATATATTAATACATAACTTTTTATCATGATGATATTTAAAAAATTTTCATGTTAAAATTTATGAAGATTATTTGGTAAACATGATATAAAATTATTATTATTATACTCGCATTCTAAAAATGCTAAAAATAGCTCTTGTTTGGAGGAAGTCTCTTCACGTTCATTTTCCAAACATTCGCTTTCGTATTTTTATTAAAATGCAAGTATGTTTCTGGCAAGGGAGTTTTTTTTTATCCAGCCAACGTTTTTTGGTATGTCTACTGTAATTTTAAATAAAGCTAACAAATAAAACCAATTCGATTTAAATTTACAAGAAAATGTGGTAAAAAAAAGTTTTTCAAATTTCTACTTTTTTAAGTCAGTCGCCCCAAAGTTATTAAACTATTTATTTATTACTTGTTTTTAATTCGGTTCCGAGTTCTAAAAATAATTTTTAAAGAAGAATAGAAAAGTATTATTTTTTAATGTATATGAAAAACTATACTGTTATTTTTATTATTCATTATTTATAATATAATTTTAAATATGACGTTATAAACTGTCAAAATTACCGACAAAACCTTTTCATTTAAAGCTATTATTTTTATCAAATCCGGAAAAAGAACAAGATAAAAGGAATAGGAAATGATGTAGTTTAAATGTTAAAATAAAGAATTGAAAAACAATGATATCTGTAGTAGTAGTAGTAATAATAATAATAGTTTGTTTTTTATTTTGAAGAGGAAAAATGCTTTACGCACCTTCAGGGTGCTCACTTGCACCCTGATATGTGGGACTCACGCACGCACATGCCCACCAACAACCCTTCTGTTCTTCTCCCCAACTCTAACCTGGAATCGTTTATCACATTACTTCAAGCTAGGTCGTTTTTTCGCCTATTAGGCTCCAACGTGTTTTCCTTCTTCATACGGGTACCTCGTAGTTTTTGCCCAGTGGCAATTAATTTTCCACCATGTCCAAGTTCTATCTTTTGAGCTTGTAGTATCCCTTCGCGTAACGTGGTACTCAATTCTAAGCAATTGATACTTCGAGCACGGCCTCAGTGATATTATCTGGGCTAACTGCCTCCAGGTCTACTTCCACTTCCTGCCGTTGTTGCGTTCATCGTTTGTATTCAAAGAATGTGTGATGCGCGTTGTCCTTCAACCCTGGGCAGTAGATGTATTCCGCCGTACGCATCTTCCTCATTCTATGACGGTAGGCAGTAAAGTACCCGTGCCCATTAACAGATGGGTGAGGTAAAAGCCAACCTCACTGAGACTTCTCTCAGTTCGTTTCCTAATCTTTCGTAAGGTATAACCCAGATTCCACGGGTCCGTGTCGATCTCCATCTCCTCTCTCAGTTTCCTCCAGCACTGAACCTTAATCTTGTTAACTGTTCGTCGAAGCTCTCTCTTCGCGGTTCTGTAGTCATCTTACCTAATTGTTATATTCTGTTGACTTCTGCTCGGGTTCCATCTTCTCGGCTTCTTCAGCAGAGTGTGAGCCTGGCGATTCAGAATACGGAAGAACACGTACTGGTGATCTCCTTAGTTACGTGCTAGTTCCCTGTCCGTGGTGCCAGGTCTTGTGGCCATGGAGACACCAGGTATCGTTCCGGGTACTCCGGGAAACCGTCGTTTCATCTTTAAACGCATCATCGCTTTCTTGGATTCTCCGTTGATTTTCCGTGCAGTTGTTTTACCAGCGCATCGTACACCAAAGGTCGGCCCAGAATTTGCCGGAAATAGGTATACCCTTGGGAAATGTTCCCTACTCCAGTACCCTGAGGCCCGGCCTCCGTTTTCCCAGTCCCGGGAAACACGGACGGACGGAGCAATGCCGGTTCCGATTCCCGCATTCATGGTGCACTCCATGATCAAGGCTCGAAGTGGCTGGTTATTGACCGCAGCGATCCCTCAGCAGAGCAAGCTCAAGTTCACTCCTCAGCCTGTGGTTGAAAAGTATAACTGGTTCAGGACACTCCCAGAGTCACTAATAACGCTCACCGATCCGCGTGTTTACCGGCCACCTCCAGTTGACAGACATAGACCAGAGTGCTCCCGGAAATGGAAACAGACACGTTCTGCATTTCTTCGGGTTTGACTCTTCCGCCCCTCAACACTGTTGGGAAATAAATTCTTTTTCCGCCATCAGGGCCGTTGGCCAGGTGTCATCCATTAACCCTAGGCAGGAGCCCTCACAAGGTATTACTACCCGGGCCAGACAGACCAGTGTTTTTAAAGAGGTGTTACACGTCCACCTACCTACTTCCTCAACAAACAAAAATTAACAATTTTCTTTTATTTTTTTAAAAATAAAATAGGTAATTAATTCTGTTAGATTCAACAATGATTAAAATTAAATGAATATAATACTACACATCGTTAATAAAGTTATACCCCGATTTCCAAAGCACATTCGCTTTTTATACTGTATAAATTTATACAGTTCTAGACCGTTAGGGCTCTTATCACTCGCTCTTTCCGACTAGCCAGGATCTTCACTTTGTTTATTATTTCACGGTTGTAAGAATAATACTAATAAATAACAATCAAAGTATACAAATTTACAAATATCTGAAAGAGAGACTAAATTACAAAATATAAAATAATAATAATAATTATTAAACTAAAATATACACACTTTTTACAACGGATAATTCACAATCACCCCCAAGAAGACTAGAGCCTCAATCTATGGCTTAAAACCTTCCTCGGGATAATATGAATGTATGCTGGAAATATGAAAGGAATCGGTTGGCTCTTGCATGATGTTGTTGCAAACAAATAGACAAAACCCGCTACAAACTTTAGCACTTATATAATTTATTATTAAATAATTATATTTTTTTATTTAACCAGTACATTTTTAAACTAGTTGGTGAGATCGGAAGTCATTCAATGAACTCTGACTAACTTAATATACCTTTATTTATCGACAATTTCATTACACATCGAAGTTTAAAGAATTGAAGAAAACTTACTTTAGACATTTTTGACAAATAAACTTTGAAATTTGTATTTATTTTTTAAAGAAAATTACAAATAGTTTAGGATAAATTATTTATCAACTAAATATTGTTTAGACGTTTTTAATCTTTATGGGTTAATTTTATTAATAAAGGAAACTTCTGATTTAGATGTATGAAGGGTTTGTTATATGGTACGGCAGCGGAATGTGTTGGTAAATTAGAAAAATAAATAGTTGTATAACAAACTGATAAAACGTTTTAAAGTTGGCTAATGTAATAAAAAGTTTTATTTTCTAAACATATTTACACTACACCTAACCAGAATTCAGAAAAGGATCACAGTTTTAGCTTGACAGAATAATAGTACTACACTTCCTTTCTTATTATGGTTTGTTTATTACACGAAGAAAAGAAGATAAAAAAGAGAATAAGAATATACAAAAAATAAAGAAAAATGACATTGAATACAGGAAGTATACGTAGATGCCAGTTTCGCACGCCAGTTTATTGTGTAGGCACAACATTTAGTTAATGTTTCACACAATGTTATGAAACCATTTAGTACGTTTTTTTTGTATAATGCATTCAAATCATATGTGTATGAATAATATTATGCAAATATGGAAACATGCCAAAGGAATAATTGTATAACCTAGTCTAAATCAAACGTTGGAGAAATTCAAAATAAACAGGATGATATGTTGACCTCTGATTGGGTGGCTCATTTTTTATTCATTAATGCAAAACAGCATTATTAATACCAGAAATCATCTCAGCATTACAGTTATTCTTTCAAAGGTGTTCAGTAATTCACATAAAAAACCAAGGAAAAGCATATGAGAAACAAAGGAATAAAATCAATTTTATCTATTGTCGTCAAAAGATAAAGAGGGCATGCTAAAAATAAAAAAATGCTCACTTTCGTAGGTTTTTCCAATTTAAAAATATTTTAAGAATAAAGGTAACTAAAATATCTCAGTTTTAATTACTAATATTATTCTGAAAAATAACATCCAATATTAACAATGTCTCTCCACTGTCAGTAACAAACTATAAAAAAGGAGCAGTTTTTGAATAAAAAAAAGGTACGTAAAACATAACAGTAACGGTAAAATAGATTAATTTCGGTTTTACTATCAAAAACGTACATAGCAACTATGTGTCTGCTGAATAAATAAGATTTTGACTAAGTATTGAATCAAATATTTATTGTAGTCAATCAAATTTTCATTTTTATTTGGTTTACCCGGACAACTCAACATCAAGCAATATTAAATTGAACAAGCCTTTAAATTAACTCTCCATATTAAAGTTACTGTTTTTATTTATCTGTAGAGGTAAACTGGTGGTAAAGAGATCAAAAACCCTAATTAGGAACTCATTGTGTGTCTTTATTTCGGGAGAGATATATCGATTATTATATGAGGATCAAGATAAATATTAAGCATTCCATGGTGGGATTCATTTTCCTAATCGTCCAGCGTTTTTGTTATCACTCGAAAAATAGTCTTGAATTGTAAGACTGGCGAATATTTTCTTTTTTTTTCATTATTTTTAAGTACAACATGAATTAGCTATATTAAAAGATATAACTTTAACAGATTAGTCATTTGATGCAGAATGGACATTTTGTTTCGTTATACCGAATAAAATAATATACCCTCCAAAAAATACTCAGAACCTTTAAAAAGCTTCATATGCGTTTATAAAAACTCATATAAAAATCATTGAAGAAGGAAGCTAGGATTAGTGAAAAAGATAGAAAAGAAAAAGGAAATTATAAATTCGCAAAACACTGAGAAAAAAGAAAAATGTTATTCAAAGTTCTTAAGGCTTTCTCCATGCATTTCTTAACGAATTTGGTTTACCTTAGGACTGCAGGAAAGAAACATATTTTATTTTTTCTACATACCTTAAGATTGATCTTACATTGTTACTACAGTGCCTGAATAAACAATTAATTTTTTTTTATAAACGTGGTCATGCAAATAAATGTAAATACCAATTTTAACCTATGAAGATTTTTCAAATATTATAACTGAAACATAACACCATATGTTTTGCTCAAATGAATAAACCACGTTCCTCGAATACTGAAATAATTCTCTAAGTAGACGCTATGTCGGGCATCGTGGACGTTGAACTTTCTCCTATCTACCTTCTCCTATCAACCTCTCCTAAAAATTCTTCAACACCCAATTAATTTAATTTTCTGTACTTTGCAACAAACCACCCATCATTTTGAATATAAACTTTATGAATTGTAACTTTCCATCATTATGAATTATAACTTTTTATAAACATAATTATACGCAATAAAAATAAATAAATAGAAACTATTAAATTTCATACAAATGATTTTATTCAAATTATTAAAATTTCTTTGACGTATTAACACCTTAGTCTGCGTAAAAATAAGAAATTATCGCCTGATCAATATTTATGGAACCCGATTTTGAATATGAATACATTACATTGCGGTTTAAAAAATAAAATAAATTTAAAAAATAAATAAAATTAGATAAAAATTATATATAATAAGCATTTAGTCATTTATTTAATAACTAACCGGTCAGGGTTCGCTTCGCTCGCCTGACCGTCTAGCCAAGGGGTCAGAACCTGGACGCGTTTGTATCCTCATGTTTGTGAGAATATTAGATATTTTACAGATATTCATTAAAGAAAAAAATCTGATGTGGACACCACATGACTTCCATGTAGCATATTAAGTTATATATACACATTTTTTTTACAATCAGAAGTTAATTATTAATAATAAATCAATATATCTAAATTAAAAAAAAAAGAGGTAAAAAAAGGAGATGAAGTCGGATTCGAACCGATGTGCCTTCCCCTTATTCGATCGAAAATTTCATTAATTAAAATTTTATTTGTCTATAACTCTGGAACCAATGAAAATAAGTACCACTTATGATACATCATTGAAAATCTCTCAATGAGGGCCATTGAAAAAGTCCAAAATACAAAAACATTTGGATTTTGGGTTTTTTTGGACACTTTTGGTCCAGTCGATTGCAAACAAAATGGGAGGCGCACACCTAAATGTTAAAACAGTTCTAAACCCAAAATTTCAACATTCTACGGATATTCGTTTTTGAGTTATACGAGATACGTACGTACAGACGTCACGACGAAACTAGTCAAAATGGATACAGTGATGGTCAAATGGATATTTCGGTTGAAATCTGGAAAATTTTTCGCAATCACAATAGTTCCTTTACTTTGTACAAGGAAGTAAAAATGTGAGCACATAAAAAACAAACCAACTAACGCACCACGGTTTTTTACTGGGCAGATATTATGATACATTCATGCTATCAATTTAATTCTCTTTCTACGGGATGTTCTTAAATAAATAAAACGGTACGGTAAGCATAATTCTGATTCTTTTTTACCGTACCTCTTCTCTTTCTCTTTCAGTCGCACGTTACAGTACAATATAATGTCATTTAATTTTATCAAATGATAGGTAACCACTCTTTATTCCATTTTTCGTAAATTCGGAACAGCCGTTCAACGATACACTGGACAATAATAAAACAGGTAAAATCCAATAAAAATGTATGATTTTAGATAATTTGTTTTTTTTTTGGACATTTACAATGTGTTCCCTGGAAACAATAAATAGACATGTTGAATGCCTATAATTGCCTTGAAGGAGAAAAAGCTCAACGGAAATTGACTCCTTATAATTCTGGTTTATTCTAGTACTACCCTTAACAACTGCCTGTGAATGATAATAAAATTCATTTCTTGTAGCGTGCGAAAAAATGACCAGGACTCAATCCCAGAACCTTCGGATGAAAGGTAGAGTAACTACCACGGAGATTTGAAATATTTTTAAATTTAATTCTTGTTTGTTTAGATTCAACAAAGACATTAATATTTATTATGATTAATAAATACATTAAATACGAAATTTCAACCAAAATAATCCGTAAAGAAAATACGGAAAGTCAAAATCTGTAAACTTTTTTATGGTACATATATTTTATAAATCTATTCACAATAAATAAAAACTTTTTGATTCCATCGGTTTATATAAATAATTACGACGCATTTAATGTTTTTTTCCAAAAGATAAAACAGCAATTTTTTTAATAATAAGACTTTCATAAGATCCACTTATAATTAACTATAATTTTACAAATAAAATAAATTATGTAAAATTATAAAATTGAAATAAGTTATTGCTGAGCTGTATCAACAACAATACCAGTATAACTGTTAAATTTGCAAGTTAGCATATCTTAAAATTATTACTTTATTTTTAATAGTGAGTAAAAGCATTAAACTGAATTTATGACTTTGTGATAAATTTATACGGTACGGTAATTATGTAACAGTTTTATAATTTTTTTATCACTATTATAAGAGATAATAAACGATAATTTATGCAAATAAATCTGGTACACGATATTAAAAGTAATCTTTTAAATAATAAATATAAAATACGGTAGTACACATCAAACGGAAATTTTAATTATTCGATTTTATTAAATAATGAAAGTTGTAATCGCCTGATATTTTATTACAAAGTATTTTTACAAAAATTCTAAATTATTAAAGATTTTACTTGCAAGTTATGGAATTGTAAGGAAAATCGAATCTAAATTTCAAGTTTATTACGGATGTTATTTAAACCAGTATTTGCAACAAAATCAAAAATAACACAATACTTGTGTTATTCGTTCGTTTATAGAAAACACAATACTTGTGTTGTCTGAATAGTAAAGTAAAAGTAGATAAAGAATGAGGGAATATTGAATCAGGAGCCATTAACTGTTTTTATTTCACATATCTAATGTTATTTATTTATAAAGATTCAAAGAGAACGAGTGATAAAAGGTGTATTATTAAATGAAGACAATAATTCGGTTTCAAAAAGAATATAGATAAAAGAGAGACCAATTCTGGCCCTCAGATTATTTTTAAAAGGCAGAGATAAAATGAATAAAGCTACTTAAATGCAATTTGTAGATCCGGAGAAAGTATTTGATAATATAGAATGAAATAAAGGCATATAAGGGAAAATGAAATAAGGCATATTTATACGTTTAAAACGTAGAAAATTTTCTAAATTTCTATATTTTTTCAATTACGATAAATGTGTATGAATTATATATATATATATTTTAATTTATCATAAACGTTCATGAATTTATAATTTATTAACGAATTTATTTTTTTTTAAATTAGTCATTTTTATGAATTAAAAAAAAAGTAATTGTAAACATTTTAATGAAAGAAGGGTAACTCTATGGTACAAAGCAAAGACTTTACTTTAAAATAACAACATCGAATAATTTTTTAACCCGGTAGCATCTGATAAAGGTTAAAAAAACAACCAATCGACCGCGTTACGGACAGACAGAGAGCATAACTATCAAGTGTCAAATTTATACTAAACGATAGAAAAATTATACGGTCACAATGAATAATAAAACTATACTTAAGGATGACAATGTCAAATTCCGCATTTGTAAATTAGATTTATATTCATGAATATATGAATTATTATTGCAAGTTCGTTGTTTATAAAACTTTACTTTTCTAACACGTTTATATATATATAAAAAAAATTGGCATCTGTTTGTTATTAGTAAAATTCTAATACTGTCACCTTGATCGTCATTTAACAATCTAAAATAATTTAGATACACATTTTCACTAAACCGTAACACAGAAAAGAACTTCTTTGCTAGTAGTACAAGATCTGGCAGTTGATTTCTGCAGGTATCTGTTTTTTTAACAAAAGTCGATTTAAATGAATGATTAATGATAATATAATACATTACTGCTGGGTTGCCTAGCAAAAATTAGCCGCAATTACCTTTAATTAAATATATTGTAATTAATTTGTTGTAACGAATTGCAACTATATTGTTTTTAAGTGAATTAAACGTCAATTGAAAGAAAATTATGTGAAGAACGTAAACAAAAAAAAAATGGTTGCTATGAATCAGGAATGGTTCTCAGTAGCTGCAATCTCCAAGTTGCCAGGTGTAAACAGGTATTGAAAAATAAAATGGTCGCAGTAGTGGTTGCCATTATTTGAACTAATTACTTTAAGTCTGGATGCGTGTGAACGAAAGAGAAGGAATGCGCGCGCTGCTTCATTTCGAATAAAGACGTTGACAATCAATTTTAGACCACCCATCTTTTTTGCTGTTTTAATTATTTATTATGTAATTAGTTAAAATAATGACAACCATTACTTGCGGCCATTTTTTTACAGGCAACCATGTGTTATCGTATTCAGAAAAAATTAAACTTCAATTTAGTATATAATATTTTTAAAAAACACGATGAGCATAAATAATTAACACCGGCAACTTAGAGGTTTGCGGCTGACTGAGAGCTGGCAACCATTTTTTTACATTATTCACATCATTTTCTTTCAAACGACGTTAAATATAGTTGCAATTCGTTAAAATAAATTTATTATAATATATTTAATTAAGATTGCGGCTAATTTCTGCTAGGCAACCCAGCAGTAATGTATTACACTGTCATTAATCAAGCATTTAAATCGAGTTTCATTAAAAAACAGATACCTGCAGAAATCAGCTGCCGATCTTAGACTATAACAGCATAATTAATTTCTTTATTTTATAACAATTTAAAAAATACGAATTAAATATGGTATAGAGTAATATTTTTTGTTACTTTTTTAAAGAGGTTAATCGGAAGTAACGTTACGAGAAGGGTTGCAATGAGAAACCTCAAAAAGACCCATCTGAATTTCATCAAAATTCCGAAATTCCTGCAATAGAAATGAAAATTCCCGAATTGACCCCACTCAATGTTTTTTATTCTATAATGAAATAAATTACATTAACGAATTAGTTTAAATATTTTTCGATCAAGTAATTCATTGATTAATAACAGAAAAATAAAATAATTAAAAATAGAATACTGAATTGGGTGTATCAACCATACTAACAAAATACATAGAAATATAAATAACAAATTAATAATTTCATTTCAAAATCACAAAAATCAAATTACAAAGAATATAATTATTTTCCACATAATGACTTAAATCTTTTTCAACAAAATAATCTATTAGTAATTAAATTATTCAAAGTTAAGGACTTCGAACGATACGAATTTGGAAATAAATTATTCAAAACCATAGGAAAATCATACACGAATTTTTCATTAAGAGAGGTTAAAATTACAGAGATTCAAATACATCGCACGAGGTCATTTAAGAAACAGTTAGAAAGATCAATAACGTTGTAGTAAAATCATATTAAAAACTGAAAGTAAACAGTATTTACATAAATAATTTAATTCTTGAAATGTAAAGATCCCGACAAAAATTTTAATTTCCAAACCAATCCCGTAACCACTAGAAAATGCTATTTTTCGAGAAAATCCCGCACGTTGGTAATCCTGGTTAAGAGTGTAAAAAAAACAAACACAAAATTCGTCTGGTGAATTTTTTGTGTGTTGTAAATACACACACACACACTCACACACACACGCACACACACACGCACACACACACACACACACACATATATATATATATATATATATATATATAAAGTGTATATATATATATATATATATATATATATAAAGTGTCTGTGTGTAAACTTTAAGAAAGAATAGACTATATGGCATTTAAATTTTTTTTCAAAAAACGGTATTTTATTGACGAGGTACTTCCAAGAAAAGATTTTTCAAAATATGGTATGAAATAGGATTGAAAAATAGTTTATATAACTTTTTTTTTTATAGTTCAAGAAATCATTTTTAGACTTGCATGCAAATTTCAATTGAATTTTTTTTTTCTTTTTTCCAAGAAATAATTTTCCTTTTTCTTCCTATAAATTGTAAAATAATATTTCGCTCAAGAACCATTAATAGAAATATTACTTAAAATCTAAATTTAGGTTGTTAAACGATCATCATCTGAATATTTCGGAAAAGTAAAAATATTAAAAAATTTTAAAAAATTATAACAGTAATAAGTTTATAAAAAATATTAATTCCACTTACCTTTAAGAGTGCCTAAAATGAAAACTGGTTTTGTGATTTTACTTTAATAATCTACTCTTGTAAAAACCCTGTTAAAAACACGCACTTTTCAGTGTTTTCTAAGTAAATTTATTTTTCAGTTACTTTTTGTTTAATTATTTCTCATTTGTTTGATTTATTTACTTTTTATAAATATAAAACTTCTCCTAATGAATATGCGGAGTGTTAATATGCGGGAAGTGTTATTTAATACTTGTTATAGAGGGCAATATTTATGAATATGTTGTTACGAATTTTGTAAACGCTTTTTTTATGTTTCTAATTAAGCTCAATAATCGTTTGGCAAATGTTATTTATTTGAATTTTTTCTATAAATATTTATATTTCTGTTAAAATATGGTATAGTTTAGTTGAAATACATGTAAAAAAAAGTGTAACATTAGTAATAATAAATACATGATTTTACAAACAAAACGAGGTTTGTAGAAAAATACCGCCTTTAAAATATATAACAATAAACAACACAACGGTAATTTCAGTTTCAGAACAATATTCAATAAACTTAATAATTAAAGTTTAAAAGTCTCGTTAATGTTACGGGTAGGTTGCTCAATAGAAAAAAAAAAGTTGATAGGAGGCAATTTTAAACTTTTCTTAACTATCGTGATTGAATAAAAAGGAAGACGTACAAAGACGTGTTTAACTAGAAAGAAAAAAAAGGAATCCTATAAAGAACGAAAAAAAAATAGTACATCAAAACAAAAGAAGTAAAGAAAAATATTTACTCAATAAACTGTCCTATTTACATACCGATCACATGCCAATTACGTACAAAAAAACGTAAATTATATACACACACATACAGAAAGCAAAATAAAACACAAAGTACGTCTTGACAAGATTTCTTAGGAAGGCAGACCAACAACTAAAACTCTACGACACGTGTTCAGAGTCAAAAATAAAAATACTTGGGTTCCTTTACTAAGAATGTTTCCTGCTGCATATTCGTCTAGCCGGATGCAGTTTTAAGACTTTAAACTAAATCGGGTTATCTAATTTATTTTTTTAAATTTCTATGTTCAAAATTATTATTTACGCAAATAATTCGATTTCAAATAATTAAAAATATAATAATTTATTATTTAGTAGATAAAATATTGATGAGTCCAAATATTTTGGTTCATCCAAAAAATATTTTTCGTCAAAATTGAAGAAAATTTTAAAGAAATTTATGTTTTTGTATTCCAAAAATTTATAAAATTTGTTCATGCACTATACAATAAAATTATTTTTTGTTTTTTATATCTGAATATTTGAAGTTACGTGTAATTGTTGTATTTGCGAGCAATTTTGACAATACAGATAAATAACAATAAATAAATAAATTTTACAAACAAAACGAGTTTTGTAGAAAAATAACGCATTCAAAATATATAAGAATAAACAACACAACAGTGATCTCGCTGGTAGTTTGTTTATCATTTATTCAAATTATAATTGATAAATTTAGTTATAATAATTGATAAATTTTCAAAGCTGAACGTGTCAAAAATAGTTTACTTGGTTTTAAAAAAAGTCATATTTTGTGTAATATTACATTTGTGTACATATTTTAAACATCTGTAATCAATTACACATACTTACAAATACTTACACATACAGACAAGGGTATAAAATTTGTGTAGAATATCAAAAGAACATTCTGATTATACGTAATGTTGATATTGTATTTTATTTTCAAAACTGATAATATAATCATTAGTTTAATTTTCACGATCGAAGATTGTGAAACTACTATACTACTTATAATCATGAATAATATCAGAAAAAGTAAGCAACCACTCTGGAAATTTTTTTTTAGGATTAAGAACTGAAAAAAAATCAATAAAACATAAAACAGTTCTTACTATTATTACATTTTATTACTTTGTGTTCGATGTAAAACTTTTAACAGGTGCACAAATATTTTCACAAAATTATTCGGATAAAAAAAAATTAGTTCACCTTAGTATGATAATTAATTATAGATTAGTATAGAAACTTGAATCTGAAGAATTCATAAAAATCTAAAGATTTGTCAATAAGAATTTACTTTTTATATTACTTCATCATAATATTTATTAAAAAGTACCATTGTGCAGTATTATAATGTTAATGTTATTATGTTTAGTATTGTAATGGTGTAGTATTGTATTGTTTTTGTATGGCTTGGTAGGGGAAATGCCCCGCTATACCCGGAATAAGGGTAGCATCGTGTGGAACAGTAACGTTATGTATATATAGGGGATACGAAACGTGGCAACGTTCAGGGCCAGGGAGGCAGACTCTATGTCTAGGGTGCTTTGGCTTGCTCACATGCAAGAGTAGGTGGGTCGGAGTTCCCTGATGATGACATGGGGGACCCTCAAGGTGTGCAGGGGGTGCGGATCGCGAAGGATATACATAGGCATGTCTGGAGTGTGAAGGTTACGGCCGGGAAGGGTAGCTCGCCAGCGGAGGGGCACGTCGGCTCTCCGGAAGAGGAGGTTGGCGTGACCCTATGAGGCTCGGGGAACCCCTGTTGGAAAAACCCTCTGGTGGGGGTAAGATGTGGAGGGCAGAGACTGTTGCCAAGGCACCCTGAGGCGACCGAGTAATCTCTAAACGGCGGGAGCCGGTTGCCTTAGGGGTAATAAAAAAAATAAGAATTTACTTAAAAATTAAAAAAAATATGAATAAAAATTTGTTTGAAATAATTTTATTTAGAGACTGCGTACATAAAATCTACATAAACGAATATAGAAATGTACTCTTTCAGTAAAAAGAGCACAAAGGAGGTTTAATATGACCTGAAACACTTTTTTACTTTAATTAATTATTTTGAAGAGACTTCTAACTCTAGAAATTCCAAAATTTCCTAATTAAAAAAAAAGCTTACAAACCTTTCGTAGATTACTAAAATGTTTACGGGACTTTCCCGTCACGCAGCTATAGTATTTTTAACATACATTATTTCTTCGTTTATTTAATTCAGTGATTCTAACTAAAGCGCACGCACATACCGTATTTAATTCGCGGGGTGTGGCGGTACTAACGGCGACGGTCGGCACTAATTAAACTAATGTAATTTTACAACTTACATAGAACAAATTTCGCTTGACGATCGGCAGACTGATGTAGCCACCAGGCTTAAAGCATCAGTTACCGAGTCAACCAAGCAATGGAGTTCAAGACCAGCTAGATCGAGAGGATATTTTTATACTTTAAATATTATTAATTTAACCCACCGGATTGGTCTAGTGGTGAACGCGTCTTCCCAAATCATCTGATTTGGAAGTCGAGAGTTCCAGCGTTCAAGTCTAGTAAACTAAGTTATTTTTCACGGATTTGAATACTAGATCGTAGATACCGGTGTTCTTTGGTGGTTGGGTTTCAATTAACTACACATCTCAGAAATGGTCGAATTGAGACTGTACAAGACTACACTTCATTTACACTCATACATATCATCCTCATTCATCCTCTGAAATATTATCTGAAAGGTAATTTCTGGATGCTAAACAGGAAAAAAAGAAAGAAATATTATTCATTTATTTAATTATACCTCTCACCTTCTTTCTTTATTTTTCCTGTTTAGCATCCAGTAATTACTTTTCAGATAATACTTCAGAGGACGAATGAGGATTATATGTATGAGTGTAAATGAAGTTGTACCGTCTCAGTTCGATCATTTCTGAGATGTATGGTTAATTGAAAACCAACCACCAAAGAACACCGGTATCCACGATCTAGTATTCAAATCTGTATAAAAGTAACTGCCTTTACTAGGACTTGAACGCTGGAACTCTCGACTTCCAAATCAGCTGATTTGAGAAGACGCTTCACCACTAGATCAACTCTTTGGTTTTCTACCGCTTACCTGTCACGTCAGAACATAACAGTAGCTTAAAGAATTTTTTATGGTTGGGGAGCGATTTTGAATTTTTTTGTTGTAAATATTGTTATTTTTCAATAGTTAACAAATGTGAAAAATATGACCTAAATTGGCCGAAATCTCGAGAAATTCAGGGTGACCTTGTTCTACAGCTTCACCCACTTGACCTTTTAAGTTGAAAATTTAATGCCATCAATACCCCATATGTAGAAGTAATCTGACCATATTTGATCGAAATCGGTCCAGTAGTTCTGGAAATATAAGTTGTGAGACATCCAATTCACACAACTACATACGAACATCCGGTTTTTTGGGTTCCTCAGGTGTCAAAACGTGAAGATCCGGTGAAAACCGTATATGAACAAATTCGATCGATTGCAATTATTTCCCTTCTACAGCTATATGTAGCTCTGCTTTAGCGCTAGACGGGAAAGTAAAAAAAAGAATTTGTTAAATCTTTTTATGTGTTTTTCTCTAGTTTTTGGTTGTTTACAAAGGAAGTTATTTAAGAAATTAATGTATACATACGTGTACATACGATGGAAATTTTCCGGATCGTTCCGGAAAATTTCCATCCGGTTTTTTAGGTTCCTTAGGTGTTAAGATCTGGTGAAAACCGATTATGCTCAAACTAGACCCATTACAATACCTTCCCTTCTAGAGGTATAATGCCGGATAGTAATAAAAAAGCGACTATGTCAACCAAAACCTGATTTTGTTCTGACGATTAATTGAGACAGGAACATTGTTAATCCGTATTAAGCTTAGTTATGTCATAACTGATTTGTATATTGTAATACTGATCGATACGTTAATCGAACAAATAAGTATATTATCGAAAAAAAAATATTCTGAATCCTGAATAAATTCATCATCAATTAATTAAAATACGGATCGACATACAAATATAATTAGGAAATAAAAAATAAAAAAACTTCTATTATTCGTAGTTATTACAGTTCACCAAAGTTTAAATTTAATTTGTTCAAATACAATTGACCTAGTTTGATGAAAAAAAAATGCAAATTCTTTATAGACTACTCAAGTGTAAAATATAAAACATTCTGTTGTAAAATCTTTGATATAAAATAAAATTTATAAAAAACTGTTGAATATAAAGAAAAAATATATAGCAACAAAGTGAAGAAAATAAAGTAATACTGTAGTTTATTCAATTTTTTCAACAGAATTTAATAAGAAAATTTAATCGAAGTTATTATTTTGTTAAACATAAATTATTATTTCCAAAGTTCAATACTATTTTTAATATTATTGTAATGAGAAATAACAATATACTCGTACATTATTCAGGAAAGTTTTATTATTAATATTATAATTTATATTTTTTAATGAAAAATCAATGAATAAACTGGAATAATTCCAAGAAATAAGGTGATTTATCAAACAGAACGCTAGATAAATCTCATAATTAGCTGCAGTTAAAAAATTAGCATGAAAATAAGAGATGAAAAATCAATAATTTTTATAATTTTAACGTAAAATAAATAAATATTTGATAATAGGGTGTTTTATATTAAACTATAAATTTTCTTAAACATCTCAAAGTAAAATTACTCAAATTATTTTAAAACAAGATAAACAATCATTTTTTTAAAGTTCTCTTATCTATAATAGCTTTTAAACAAATTAAAGAAATAAGATGTGGACACCACATAACTTCCTTGTACGCCTATTAAATTCCATATACACATTTTTAAAATGTGAAAAGTATATAAAATTTTATTTCAGTAATAACTTCTGATAATTTTTCATAATTTTTTATTTTTATTATTGAATTATTATTTATCGTAAAATATTTTTTACAATCAAAGGTTAATAATTATTAATAAATCAATAGCAACTACCTTTATTATGGTTTGAACCTGAGAACTGTCGACTTCGAAATCAGCTGATTTACGACGACGAGTTTACCACTAGACCAACCCGGTAGGTTTGTTCCAGTATTAAAACATTAATTTAGATAATATTTCGTTATAGATAATAAAATCTGCTAATATGTTTAGATTATTGTTTATAATTTACAAGTTGTAAAATTTTTTTTCCTTGTTTTTAAAAATTCTCTTAAATAAGTTCTTACTTTTAACAATGTCACGAGTACGTTACTTTCTTTTAACATAATAATCGTTCAAATATAAAATTGTACTGCCAAACAAACTATTTAGCCGTCCTCCGTAGCGCGAGTGGTAGCGTCTCGGCCTTTCAACCGGAGGTCCAGGGTTCGAATCCCAGGATCACCGGGATTAAAAAAAAAAAATTAAAAAAACGAGATAAAGTCGGATCCGAATCTATGTGCCTTGCCCTTATAAGATCCAAATATTTCATTAATTAAAATTTCATCTGGCTATAACTCTGGAACCAATGAAAATAAGTACCACTTATGATACCTCGTTGTAAAGCTCTCAATAAGCGTATTACTACAGTTTAGAAAAAGCCCAAAATACAGACTTTTTTTGATTTTGGGCTTATTTGAAGACTTTTGGTTCAGTCGATTGCAATCAAAAGGGGAAGTGCACAACTAGATGTTACAATAGTCATAAATCAAAAATTTAAACAAACGACTGCTAATCGTTTTTGAGTTATGAGAGATACATTAGTACATATATACGTACGTATGTAGGTACAGACGTCAGGCCGAAACTAGTCAAAATGGATTCAGGGATGGTCAAAATGGATATTTCCGTAGAAATCTGAAAACCTAAATTTTTCTGAAAGTATTTACGTTACTTCCTTTATTTCGTACATGGAAGTAAAAAACGAATGGAAAAATCTAGCACTGATGTTACTTTACTTTTCTGGTAAATGTATCATAGTTAATTCCAACGCTTATTATAAGGGTGAAAATTGTGTTTGCCTTGCAACATTATTTATTTTCTTTGCTAAACGGAAAGTAATTTAAAAAAGGTCAAAGATTTTAGTTAACCGATAAAAATAATTAAATTTCGCATCAGTTCAACCCTGCAGCCTTCTACTATGAGTTATCTTAGAAATTAATTAAAAACTATTTTTTTAAATATGTCTGTTATAGAATTAAAATTAATTTTCACAGATTTAAATATTGAACTCTTTATGTCTGTGATGGTTTCAAATCTGTTCTCATTATGATCTATGAAAACAAAAGTAGTTACAAAAATTTATATCAAATTAAATAAAATTATATGGAATTTATCGTCATGTTAAAAAAGTGAATTATACTATCCATAGTTAAATCACAAACTTAAGAGGAAAAAAACAATTCTTACGTATTACTCTAGGCCAAAGTAATATATATTAACATATTAAAATTAAAGAATAATTTTTTTTCATTTCATTTTCCTAACGTGAACTGTCAATCAGTTCAACTAACGAATAATAAGCAACTTCCCCCCATGCCCCAATGAGATGAGGATGGCATGTATGACATGTAAATGAGATATAGTAGTGTACAGACTCAGGCCGACCATTCCTGAGATTAGTGGTTAACTGAACCACAGTTACTAAAGTACATCGGTATCCACTGTCTAGTATTCAAATCCTTATAAAAGCAACTAAATTTTACTAGAATTTGAACTTCAGAACCTTCGACTTCGAAAATCAGCTGTTAAACAACTGATTTGTGACGAGTTAACCAACCGCTACACCAGCCCAGCGGGCTAAATTTAAATGTAAATCTATGTAAATAAAAGACAATTTTCGTTTTGTGTGTGCCTAATAATTTAAAAACGTCTTAATCCATTTCGTTGAAAATTTCAAAATTTTATTATTATTCATTCCGGGAGTGTTTACATGTTATTAGTCCCATTATATTTAATAATTTAATAACATAATACTTATTTACATAATAATTCTCTGCGGAGATCGATATTGACATAGACAACGATCGATATAGACAATGCCAATCGATATAAACCATATCACTCTATACATATATTAGATTCAGTAAAAGAAGTTTTAGGTTATTTATTTATACGTTTTTTTTTATAGTTTATAAAGTGAGATTGGTGAGGTTTGAACTGTGGTAAACATTCTGGCAATAGCGAAGCATTGCTTAGAATACTAGATATGAATAAATTCATGAAATAAATTTCAAATTGTGCAAAATATTACAACATCGTAGAATTAATTCTTAATTTTTTTTTAACTTCCGGGTCCAACGTTAGGTATTTACTTCAGAACATGAAATAAATTACATTTTTCGTAGAATGTGAAAATGCCATGCCTGATTGGGATTCGAGCCTAGTACCTTCAATAAAGGCCGAGACGCTACCACTCGCATCACGGAGGCCGGCTTAATAGTTTGTCTGGCGGCATAGTTTTATATTTGAAGGATTATTATTAAGATAAAAGAAAGTAACTTACTCGTGACATTGTTAAAAGTCGCGAACCTTTTTTAAGAAAATTTTTAAAATCAGGAGAGAAAAATTTTACAACTTCTAATTTATATAAAATAATCTAAAAATATTAGCAGATTTTGATGTCTATAATGAAATATTTTCTAAATTAATGTTTTAATACTAGAACAAACCCACCGGGTTGGTCTAGTTGTAAACTCATCGTCGTTAATCAGCTGATTCGAAATCGAGAGTTCTCAGGTTCAAATCCTAATAAAGGTAGTTGCTTTTATTAGGTTTTGAATACTAATGTCGGATATCGGTGTTCTTTGGTGGTTGTGTTTCAATTAACCACAAGTCTCAGGAATGACCGGTCTGAGTCTGTTCAAAACAACACGTTTATCCGTACAGCTACATTACACTGATGGGTATCCAGTGCCAATATATGTATTATAATACTAATATATACGAGTGTATATATATATTGGATCACGTAAAAAATTGCATACTTTCTTAAAAAAATCACAAAAACTTAAGTACTTCATTCCAAAATGAAGAAAAAAATCTCCGAAATGACTGATGTAGCAGAAAAAAAAACTAGATGTAGATTTAAATTGCATAAATATTTTTTTTAATTTGAGACTTTGTCGCGTTCATTTACATATAAACTTAGTCGGGTTAAAAAAAAAATGATTTTCAGTCCTTTTTGCAATGCCAATATTTTATGCAATATCTTCGTAATTTATCAAAAAAAAACTACTAGTGTTACTTAGAAATGATATCCGAAAACTTGAAAGGGTATATTATTTCTTTTAATTTGAGATATATGAAACCTCTTTTTGTTGTAAATTATCCATTTTATGGTCATAAACAAATCAAAATTCGCATATGATTAAGAAATCAGTATTTTAAAACAATTTGTTTAGAATGTAATCAATCAAAAAAAAAAAAGAAAAGTTAATAGAGCATTTTTAAAGGTATTTTACGTAGGTGTTTGTATAAAGAGATACAAAATATTTCAATTAATAAAAAATTTTTTTTTATGAAAAATAGATTTACTTCGTAAATTACCAACAAAAAAATGAAAATTAATATTTGTCATTTTAACATAAAATGACAAATTTATTATATTAAAATAATATTTTGATATTATATTAAAATATATTTAATATAATTTCAAACAATGCCTGCTACGTACATATTTATTATTATAATTAAATCGACTGAAATGGCAATTTTAATAGAATCTATAAATCTAAATTTAATAATTTTTCACGGAAATCTATTTTCTGTTAAATATAATAAAAATATATTATTATTTTTATTATCATTATAATTATTAAATATATAAAAAATAATCGTTCCCAAAACCGCATTATTTTTGAGTTGTAGCTTGCGAAAATATTATCCTTGATATCTTCTCCGAGGGGCAAACTGGAATTTTTGGAACTTAAATTAAGCAATGAACTGGATGGTTTTTGACCTGAAAAATTGTACAAAAAAATTTCGGAGCCGAATCTCTAGTAATATTTGAGAAAATTATTGAAAAAAAAAAGTTGGTGTAACAAAACGCACATATTCTACTTTTGACGTTCATACCTTCATTATATTGCCAGTAAAACAATTTTGTAAAGAATTTAATTCAGAAAAATTATTTGTACGGAAACATCGACTGAACATGAAAATTAAAAAAAATTGATATTTATTAAAAACAAAACAGACTAAAGCCTAGAGAAAGATATTCTACTTTAGTACATATAATTTTAAGCTAAAACAAGAATCATTTAAATATTTGAAAATATCTAGAAATGAAATGACAATTCAAAATAAAGAATCGTTTTCAGGAACCGTATTTATATGAACTTCTCGTTTTATTTTCACTTTCAAAACACGTCTTGAAATTTTTTCCGTTTCTTCGTGAGACACTGTTTATAGTACAAGATCCGGCAGCTGATTTCTGTAGGTATCTGTTTTTTTTTTTTTAATGAAACTCAATTTAAATGAATGATTTATCATAATTTAATCATTACTGCCGGGTTGCCTAGTAAAAATTACCCACAACTACCTTTAGTTAAATATATTATAATTAATTTATTTTAACGAATTGTAACTATATATTTTTTAAGTGAATTAATCGTCATTTGAAAGAAAATGAAGTAAAAAATGAAAAAAAAAAAAATGGTTGCCAGCTCTCAGTCGCCTCAACATCCAAGTTGCCGGTGTTATTTATTTACGCTCATGGTGTTTTTCAAAAAAAAAAATATACTAAATTGAAGTTTAATTTTTTCTGTACACGTTAACACATGGTTGCCTAAAAAAAAAATGGCCGCAGTAGTGGTTGCCATTATTTGAACTAATTGCTTTCAGTCTGTACGAGTGTGAACGAGAGAGATGGAATGCGCGCGCTACTTCATGTTGTAAACAAGAATGCAGCGCGCCTATCGTGTACAGAAGAAATTAAACTTCAATTTTAAATTTAGTATATAATTTTTACACCTGGCAACTTGGAGGTTGCGGCTGATGAGAGCTGGCAACTATTTTTTTTTACGTTCTTCACATAATTTTCTTTCAAGTGACGTTTAATTCATTTAAAAAATACATAGTTGCATTCATTAAAAAAAATAAATTAGAATATATTTAATTAAAGGTAATTACGGCTAATTTTTGCTAGGCAACCCGGCAGTAATGTATTAAATTATCATTAATCATTCATTTAAATCGAGTTTCGTTAAAAAACAGACACCTGAAGAAATCAGCTGCCGGATGGGTCTTAAACTATTATGTATAATAAAATATTATTACAAATATTCATTGTGTCAGTTATAACGAAATAAGTTAGAATTTAATTTTGAGGAGGACGTTCAACATCGACCTTTATGAATATATAAATATCTTTTAAAAATATTGGAAATGTTGACCTCGATGACTGTATAAGTACTGAAAGTACTAATTTATTGATAACAGTTTTTAAAACTGTTAAACTAAAAGGAGATATAGTATCGAAACATTTTTTCAGCGGGTGGCAAGTGGGGTTTATAATGTTTCGGAACATCATAAAAATATGCTACTAACATTTTTTTCAATTATTTAAACAAATTTTAAACAAGTTTTATAACAGTATGACAAATATAGATGTATTTACCGTCTAACATATTACGACAATAGTCGAAAAAATAAAAGATTTTTTGTAATATCTAAAAATATTGCGTTAATATGTTGTTTATTGAAGTTTAAAAACTTAGTGGTAATATTTTTCGAATAATATAGATATTATACGTCCATATACACTTGGATACATTATAAACAATTATTAAGCTATCTCAGTTATACAACTGAATAAATAAAAAAACTTTCAGCCGAAATGATTTTTAACTGCTATCAAACATAGTTTTAGAAAGTACTTTAAACAAGAAATAAAAATGAAAATACAGTTTTCTTCGTAGACACATGCGCACGAATATTAAGTGTGGTTATAAAAACTCTCTTCTCGTTAATACCGTAATATCGCTTAGAAATGTTTCATCAGTAAGTAAATATTTTTCATTTTCTAAATTAATGTAAAGCTTTATAAGAAATTACTTGAATGTATACATATATAGACAAATATATATTTTTTTTTTATTTCATTCACCGAAAAAATTGTTTACTAGTCTAAATAGACGTAATAGGATACTTCGTTACAAGTTAAATAGCTATATACAGAGTGTTTCTAAAATGGTGGGCTGGCTATACTTTTTCGAATTCTACTTATAAAACTAAACAAAAAATATCCTTAAGAAAAACGGTAATTTCTCCTTCGTTCTCCCACTAACACCAATTTTTTTTTTTTTTTTTATGTCATAATTTATATTTCAAGTTATGATAAACGAATCACATTAATATTTGGTAAGCGTCTTGGTAATAACATTTAAAAATTATAAAAAAATCAGGACTTAAATACCTTCGCAAATTAAAAAATGGCAGCCATGTTTATTTTTCAATCCGTTATATCTCGGCTATTTTTCAAGCGATTTAAAAAACTAAAATGCCATTTTGTTCAAAATAAAAGCCGTAATATTTTAGCCATTACATACCTTTTGTTAAAACTAATATTTATGGAGATATAACGGATTGAAAAATAAATATGGCCGCCATTTTGTAATTTTCGAAGGTATTTAAGTCCTGATTTTTTGATAATTTTAAAAGTTAATTGCCAAGATCCTTACCATGTATTAATGTGATTCGTCTATCCGAACTTGAGCTATAAATTTTTATGTAAAAATAACAAAATGGCAGACAGGGGGAGAGCGAAGGAGAAATTGCCATTTTTCCTTAAGGATATTTTTTTTTTAGTTTTACATGCAGAATCTGAAAAATATAGCCATCCCGCTACTTTAGAAACACTCTGCATATGCATGCATATTTGCAGTGTAATCTTTCTACATAAACCACAATGTCTTTGTTAAGCTTGGTTATTTATTTAAAAACTCATGAACCGCTACACATATCTTAATGATTCTTTTACCTGCATACTTATTAAACATTAAGGAATTATCGAAGCTTAAATTTATCCAGATAACTTTGTTATTGGATAATTAGTCGTAACGTGACGGCGTTTTGTATTTATTAGTGTATTTTTTGAGTTTGGACTAAATTTCTATCCTTTTTGTTTTAGATAGTTGCGTGGTTCCTGTGGATGAAAAGTACAAGATGTGTATTTCCTTTTGGTTGATCTTTAATTTATAAAACTCAGGCAATCCTTCAGAAATATAAAAGATTTATATAACAGATAGATTTATAAAAATATAAAATCTTTTTCCATTGGCAGCTATAAATCCTCATTATAAGTTTTATTTTTTTTATGCTGGTGTTTTCTTTTTTTCCAGTATTTCTTCTTAATTTCATTGTGGGTATTCTTTCTTTCATCCGTGGATGGGATCTTAATTCGTGGTTTTTAATGCTTTTTCTTGAAAATCTTCAATTTTTTTTTCTAAAAGTTTCTCTATACTAGAATTCCTCTTTAGAGATCTGTTTTATTCTAGAGTCTGACTTCTAATTTCTGCGAATCAGATTACTAAAATTTAAAAAAAAAATAATTCGAACATTTTCTTCATCGGTTTATTTTTTCGTTCTTGAAAGATGCCCCGAAAACATTAATAATCTTTTCTTTCTTATGGATTACGGGATTATTTTTATTCTCTACGTTTCTAAACCGGTTTTTGTCGTTCTAATCTTTTTCTTAATTTTTTTTTTCTAATCTATAGAAGATTTTATTATTTCATAATAGTCTAAGATCAGTGAAGACGTAATTTTTTAAAATAAATGTCAAATTAATATAAAAATTTACTTGTTTTTTATCTAATATGTTTTGAATAACAAATGTTGCTATTACATCGAATGTAAATTTTGTAATTTTTGTAATGCCAAAAGTAATTTTTTAAAAGAATATCCATAAATAAATTGATAGCTATTATATTACTAAAAAAAGTGTCTATTTTTCAAAATATTATTTCCAAATTATATTTTTATCGTTTCTAGACGTAATACTTTCAAGAAAAACTTCCTAGTAAATAAAAATTTATATTCTTTTGTAGGTTAATTAAGCTTATTTTATCTTCAAATGAATAATCTGTAATATAATACCAAAAATCAAAAATCTGTTTTGTTATATAAAACAGATACTACGAAACTACGCAAAAGATCAATAAATCTGAACACGAGCACCAGCCGACATATCGAATATGAACTCAAACATTCTACTTTTCTTTTATTCATAAGCAGTAACCCATAAATTAATCTTATACGGAATAATCATTATTATTCGTGAAAAAAACTCAATAATATTAAAACTAGATGTAATACTTTGAATAAATAAAAATAATTTAGATGTTCATCTCTTCGATGAAAAATTGACAAAGGATCACAGCCTAAAAATTTGAATAATAGAAATCAAACAAAATTATGATCGCTATTGAAACATCAAAGGTACTATTATTAATATATATATATTCCTATATATAGGACTATTATTAATTGTATCACCAGAAACAAAGAAACGATTTCATTTCAGTAATAATAATTTTGTACACGACTAATTATCTAACTTTCTTCAATAGATACTAGACATCACACGGTTTGTTTCTTCCTTTTACTCGTATTTTAGATTAAATATATTATTTATTCACGTAATAAATATGCCCGTTAATTTAAAAACAATTTCAGAAGATTCTAGAAATCTGTTGATGTCAACATTTTGTATAGTTTAGATTCCAGAGATGACATCTCTCAATTTATTTATGCCAGATATCATAATTTAACAGTTCACTTGACATAAGAAATAAGCCAGCCGTTCATAAAATTGACCAAGCCATTATTAAAAAACAATATAAAAAGAACTTCATACTCGTATATTCTACACAACGTAAAATTTTACTAAAGTTGTACCGTTAAATCATATAAACATAAAAGATTTTAGTTTTGTTTTTAATGCATTAACTTTATGCTTTATCAACTTTTATATTATGATATAATGGTTACAAATAATTTTTTGTGCACCTCGTTTTTTCATTTTTACAGTGATATGCTATATAGATTTCTTAATTTATTTCAATTTTCAAATATTTTTAAATTATAATGTAGTTTAGAAGATTAGTTGTATTTTAAAATTTTAAAATATTAAACGATGTATAAAAATATCGTCTAGCTTTTTATATGCGATATTTTTATGTTTTTATAAAATATTTTTATATTTATATATATTTATATGTATTTTTATGTATAGCTTTTTATATTTTTATGTTCGGAAACTTTGCACTTGTATTTGAAAAAAAAAACGAAGATATAAGTCCAAACATTTTTGAAAACAGATTGTCCCAATATCGGTGCAATCGTTTTAATATAACTTAGTTCAGCGTAACTTATCTGATTTTATTAAAAATCTCGAAATGTGGGTAATAACTATTCAATATCGTTTTGGGTTTCTTCAATGATATATTTTAATGTTGTCAAAAATACCCGGTAATTATCGGATTCATAAAACCTGTTAATGATGACATGAGAAATCATTTACATCCAAAAATGACCCAATTTCTCATCAATAAACACCCCGAGGTACTTTTCAACCTGAACATATCTAATACGTTGGCCTAACATCAATACACGGACTCGCCGCCTCACAACCTCGGCCTTTAATGAGCATAATTGTGGTATTCTCCGGGTTAAACGTCATCTTATTGGTGACCTCCATAGCTTGAGAATCCTGAATACAAGAGAGGCTCGGGATTCAACCCTATTCCGCGAACCTCCTTCGACTAGTAGGAGCCCATCGTCAGCAGAAGCCACGATGTGACACCCGTTGGGCAACTTCAGGCGCAGAAGTGAATCAAACTCCCCACATCCATAATAAGGGACCCAACACACTACCCTGCGGACAACCTTTAGACAGTGTCTTCCCCATTTCATGGCACCCGTCGCAGAGCAGCACATCCCGATGACTGAAGTAACTTTGCATAATCTGCAACTCACTCACAGTACAATCTCTCTTCTGTAATTGATATATAGCATACGGCCACCATAGGTTATTAAATGCCCCAGAAATGTCCAGGAAAACTCCCAGGACATATTTCTTCCGACTGGAGGTTTCCACACTTATCACACGAAGTATAGCGTCCTTAGTACCCTTTCCGGGACGAAACCCGTACTGATTATCCATTAGTAAACCACGCGAGGTCAATCTCTCATTTATACGAAGGTACAGAAATCTTTTCAAAGACCTTACCAGTAACCGGCAGTAACGTCAAGGGCCTATATGACGAACAAACAGCGGGATCCTTGTCGCCACCTTTAAACAATAATTTCATAATTCTCTTCTTCTGACACACCGGGAAGTATCCTCCAAACAAGAATTTATTAAATACCCGTGTGATAATTCTCACACTTACCCCTACCGAGCGAACAAGTAACTCCTCCGTTATCCCATCAAAGCCAGGAGCCTTACCTCTACCTAGACTACAGATAGCTTGACGCACCTCGGTCTCAGTAATCTCCAAGGATTCTGCACCCCCGCGAAACTGATCAACCTTACGCCTAACCCGCAGATGGTATGCGGTCTCACCTACTTCAGAATCATCAGGCAGTAAATTGTCAAGTATTCTGTACTAAATTTCAGACATGTCTGAAATTACACCGAGCCGGGTCGAGAAAGACAGAAGGACGTCCTTTCGTCATTTGTGTCCCTACTTGTACTAAGTAAAAAGGTTTTAGATAAAAGTGAGTAGTGAAATCCTGTTTAAAGTCTTCGCTAAGACGAATATTTTGTCGTTTATCGACACGCCAAGCTATATATTCAATTCTATTATTCGTCATAAGAGCTGAATGTTTATGAACATCATTACATTCAGAGAAATCAATTATGACGTTTATTTTTTAGCACAGATTCCTTATGCACTTCACAGACTTGGATATATAGTGTAAAACAATAAACTGCGAACCCTTTCAGTGGAAAATGGATAAACATTTCATAACTTTTTCAACGCATAGTGAAGATAAGCCATGATATATGACTGCTTTTTGTTATTATTAATTATGATGAATCGTTTCTATCGTTCTACGCAGCATACTTTTTATCATCTCTTATAATAATTATAAATAATAATCACGTTTTTAGATAATTGTAATATCGTGTAGAAATATAATCGCTCTATTTTACAGAACCTTTATTTTATTATTAATTTAATATTTAGATATTTATCCTAGATCTAGAAAAAAGGAGATAAATATATCGGACAATAAACGGAAAGAGAAATAAAGACGGTAAATGTAGAGAATGAGAAATGATGGAACGGTCTGTTGGGGAGTGTGGTCAAGTTGTGGCTTTCTATGACAAGAAGAGTAAATAGCATCGCATTTAACTCGCATTCACATCGCTGTCCGAAACATACAGGCTAAATTTTAGTTACACATTATCCGAACTTGAAAACTTTATTTGTAGCCTATATTATTTAAATAAGTAAAATTTAGTCTAATTATTTGTAAGTTCACTTACTCAAGCGCATACGTACACGTGCAAGAATTTTTTTAATGATTGTACATAGGTTAGCGATTATAAAATAAATCGTTAATTTTCAAAAATTAATGAAAATAAAGATAAAGATTTCAAAAATATCATAAAACTTTATTTTTCTTTTAAATTTATCAAATAAATTTACAAACTAATATCTCTATCTCTCTCTCTCTCTCTCTCTCTCTCTCTCTCTCTCTCTCTCTCTCTCTCTCTCTCTCTCTCTCTCTCTCTCTCTCTCTCTCTTCTGAATTTAATTAATCAAAATGAAAACGATATGAATAAATTTAATATGGGTACTAATACTATTCGAACGTGTGAAATATATTTATTAGACAACAGATTCAAATTACTTATTTTATTTGTTAAATATTATGACAGAAAGAATAACTTTCAGTTTACGGTTGAAAAGATAAAAACGATTAGATAACCGATGATAATAATAAACGATAAACAACGTATATCAAAAATATATTTGTATGCCTAAAATATTATATTATATTCGATATAATAAATTTTTCATATCAACGCAGGTAAAAAAAATAAATAAATAAAAAACATCATTTTAGTAATTGGAATTAAATGATTAATTAAAATAATTTTACGCGATACAAAGCTCGGTTCGTCCCTTGACGAATAACAGTGCACGGACATAAAAGCACCCCACACTTGCGCAAATAAAATAAAATTTTACATCGGTTTTACTCTGTCCGAAAACCTGAACTCGTATTTTCTGTGATATAAATTCAGAAATTGTGGATTAGAATCTATAGAAAGCTAATCTTTTCTTACTTTAAGATCACTGAGAAAATCTTTAACGAAAAATATGTGATTTTTTTGTGAATATTTTTAAGATTGATATGAATCGATCGTATTTTTTACGTTTTCTAACTTATTCTGAAATTAGAAACGTTGGCCTAACATCGATAAGCACATATTTTAGAGTTGTCTTGTGATGAATTACTTTTTATATGAATCTGTATAAAATTTTGAAAAGGAATCTGTCAGAGAAACATATTATCAGTCTAAGATAAATTTATAAGCTGGCTTTGAAAGGCCTTTAGGCAGTATCAAGTTGATTTCAGAGGGCCTACGTATACTTGAAGGGTCGACAACTCGACATGCTAGCAAGAATATTTATTTAAAAACTCATCTCTTGCTTCGGTTAGATCAGGCATGGCATGGCCAACATACGGCCTGGATCCGGTCCGCGAAAAAGTTTTCAATATTAACTTTTTTATAAGCAATTGAATAATCGAAAATAAGAAAATTTAAAAACAACTTGCCAAGAAATATTTAGTAATCTTCAGCTCAACTTATATATGTGAACAAATTTTGTATTTAATGAATCTAAATAAAATTACAACGAATTCCATAATAGAATTTTTTTTATTTTTTTGTATTTAACATAGTTCATTTTAATATTTCGTTCGGCCAGTGAAAAAAGTTTTCTTTCCAATTCGGCCTGGACGCAAAACCTTTTAGCCACGGTTGGGTTAGATGAAAATTATACTTATTTGTTAATTATAAAAACAATATACTACTTCATACTTCGGCGATTAGTTTCTTCAAATGCTAACTTAAATCCTTACATAACCTTACGTAAATTATATCATACGTACTTATATTAAAAAGGAATCCAATGAAATTCCTAAAAATGATATACAGAACTTCTAAGGATAGAACGTAGAACGTACACAAGGTAGTTTTGAAGAACTGTACTATCTGTAGTACAGAAGAAAACAATAAGAATCATAAAATTAACAGATTGATGAAACAGTAAGTAAAGAACAAAGAAAAATGAAAGTTATAAAAGAAACAGAGTTGAGGGAATGAAAGATTGATTAATACACAACAATCAACGGGTGCAATTACACTATAGAATTACTAAGATCCAGAACGTGTAGTCGCTTAAGTCTTCTAACATCCTCACCGTTGTCTAGGAGGTTTACTGACAAGTGATTAACGTGATCGTTTAGCCGAAGTTCATATTTCAAACTGAAACGTAGTATTTCTTCCTTGACGCATCGTAGACTCAAAATATTGGTAGATTTCACTGTTTTTAGCAAACCAAGATGCCTCAGCTGTAACACCTCGTTAGTTTGTTCTAAAACCGCTGAATGATTTTAACAGTTGTCTTACTTGCTGTGTCCCACAGTTGGGACACCACATGTCCATATCGATTTCAAAATTGCTGAATATAAAAGTAGCTTATTAAACAAAGATAACTCAGACCTGCCCAGCTTTAATATGGTGAACAGGTACTTGCTGGCACTCAGTGACCTAGGCATGGCAGCGAATTGCTGTCTTGACAAAGTAAATTTTAATTTACGGATTACATATATATTTTTAGTAGTTGACGGGGTGCGCCTAACCATTTTAGTAAATATATGACAAGTGAGCGGTTGGGACACGTAAGCCGGTGGTGTATGGCACCGCGCTTAGTCCGCTAACGCTGTTAGGTAAGCTCTAGAAGCTATTTAAGACCCTGGTCGCTAAACTGTTTCGAGGCTGAGTAGCTGTTTGTAGCACAGACATTCGATCTTATGCTTTAAAGCGACCGAATGGGATGGTGGCGGGAGAAATGCCAAGCAAACCAACCAGACCTGCCCAGCAACCAGTTACTTCCTTGAAGTTTATGTAAAGTTGCTTTTTCTTCTCCTTCACTCGAACCTTCCACATCAAACAACGATCCACGTGAAGACCCAAGTACCTTATACTTTCATTACGGGAGATAAAATGCCATTAAGGTGAAACCGTGGGCAGTCTCCTCGCTCATTACGACTTAGCTTGGTTAACCCACCTTATCTTACATATACCCAACCACTGCTCATTAGGTTTCACTCAGATTGTCAGAATGTAGATTAGTTGAGGCCACAGTTGGGATCTCATCAGCAGCCAGAGTAGCCGTGCCATCGACGATTAATTTAATGTATAACAACGTTTTTAGTTTAATAACTGATATTTCGATTGTTGACCGCGAGGAAAATTAAAAATTGGCTGATTTATATGAGACAAACACTTTTTTATTCATTTAATTTACTAGGTTAGGAAGATACGCACTATTTTTATAAATTCAAATAATTATACGACTTTCGTATTTTAACTGGAGAAAGCAAAGAGTTACGACTGATATAAAGTGATTGGCCAGGCTAGTGTGTAACCAGATCCTTCTAGCTTTACCGGATTGCCTCAATGTCGCTTCGGTCAGCTATAGGCGCATTTGTTGTGTCTTATATCGATTTCTTACTGCGTACGGCAAATCCGTGTAATACATAAGGGGTTTGATTGAAGTAAATAACATACAAAGAATATAGTCATGGCGTTAAGGCAAGTCAATATCGCCATAAAATATTCGACTTAAGCCATTTAAGCAATACTTTCTATGGCGATTATAAAGTACAAAAAATTAGGATATTCATCCCTTCCTTGGATGATCGGTCTTCAGATAATTTATAAGTATCAATTAATATTAATAGATTTTATTTTTAGGAAACAAAAAGAAAAAAATATATAATTAATAAATTTTTTAATGGTTTTATTATTTATCTAAATTTTAATTTGTGTATATGATATGAAACGAGCAAATGAATTGTTTACTATACTTTTTATTCCAATTTTCTCTTTTTTATTTTGTGTAGTAAGAAAATAATTCTCATTTTTCATTATCCTAGAAAGATAAATAAATACATTAAATATGAAATTGAAAAAGAGTTTAATGAACATTTTGGATCATGGCACACTTGTTTAAAGGAAAAAAGATACTGAACGTAATATGAAAAAATTAATTTTAATTAATTTCTTTACAGATAAAAAAACCCTGCAGAAAATTAAAAAATTAAATTAAAAACAAATTTTTTAAAATAGTTTTATAGATTTTTATTTCGGTTTCAGCAATCGTACACATAGTAGCTCGAGCAAATTCTTCTAGGAAATAAAATTGAAGGATTTACTTTTATAAAGTAAACAAATAATATTTTTTTATAATACAACGTGTACCAAAAGAATGACCCTATTTAAAAACCATACACTTGTGCAACCATCCACGGTCAGTAAATGAAATTAGCACCATTTGAACGAGCACTTCCTAGTTTCAAATACCGGCCGTCAGATTATAATACCAGTAGTCAAGCATACAACACCCTCAGTTGTAAACTACATGGCGTTTATGTAAGAGAAGGGGTTTTTTGTTCTACAATTTAATAAGATAGAGTCCGTAATAAAGGTTCGGCGTGGGTTTCAACACGTTTCACGTTCGATCCGCCAACCGTTTAAGCACATTCGTAGCTGGAATAAAGAATTTGAAGAATCAGAGGGTTTATTAAGTGGAAGAGACCAGGGCGACCACGCACTTCAGAGGGAAATGTAAAACGAGGCTTTTCAGTGGAACCCGAAAAAGTTTACTCGTCACGCTAGTCGAGAACTTTTGATCTATCATATGACTGTTTGACGCCTGTTAAAATGACGCTTGCATTTCAGGCCGTACCGATTACAACTGGTACGAGCTCTTCGTGTAAGTAATAAAAAAAAGTAAAAATTTCTGTTATATGCTCTTCCTTGATGGGGAAGATGATAGGTTATTATCGCGGTTAATTTTTTAGTGATGAAGTAAAATTTCGATAAAGCAATCACGACGCAATGTTCCTGTCTGGGAAATTGAGAATCCGAACGAGACTGTACAGCAGGAGTGAGATTCACCGTAAGTTTCTGATTTTTTTTTTTGCGGTTTCGTTGACAAAAAATTATGACCCTCTCTTTTTTGAAGGAAATACAGTACAGGACATTCTTATCTTCGGATAGAAAATTCTTCATTTCTTAATTAATTATGGTACTTAGGCTATCTGTAATCGTCATTAAAATATTTATTGAAGTTCGTAATTAGAGAAATGTTCATATGTTATGAAATGATAATTGAAACAAAAACACGCAAACTAGACATTTACAATATGTCTACAAGAACAATATACATATACGAGTGTTAGTGTGTGTGTATAGTACATGTTGGCTTAAAAAACTAAATTAGAAACTTAAGTTTTAAAGGATTGTTTGTACACAAAAGTCACTGACACTAGGTAATAAATAGTTAAATACAACAAAATAAACACTATCTTATAACAGTAAGAAAGTTAGGTTAAGTATACAAAAAAATTAACAAGTAAATAAAACGTAGCAGAAATAACGGACACCATTTTACTGTTAGAGTCATGTAACTTATGACAAATGATCCAAATAAAGTAATGTTAGGTCAAGAGGTTAATAAAACTAATAAAAAAGATAATTTATACTTAATGAAACAAAAAAATAAAATTAAAATTCTAAAATTTTATTCTGAAATAATTCTATTTTAAACATCATTTTTCATTAGTAAATAAAAATATAAAATTTAAAGCTAAAGGCTGAAGTGTTGAAACCTGTAATATTTTACGTATTTTATCTCATTTTACTTTTCACGTATTAAATTAAGTTTGTAAATTTTACTCCTTCATCTGGAAAATTTACTTTTTAAATATATACTGCAATTTTTAACGATTTCATACACGGAAGTATTTTTTATGATTTTATACTATAAACATACGTGTGCACACGTAACCAATATTTCTCTGTCGACCATTAATAAATTGTTTTTTGTTTATTTGTTTTACGGCCGATATAAACATTAAACACAAAAATCTGAGTGTAACGGCCTCTGTTGATAACTAAATCAAACCTATTACAATGCAAATAGTATTGTACAATGCACCTGTAATAAATAATACAGCCGTTGCAATTTTGTTAACCGTAACTAATCGGGTCCAGTTTCCCATTTTATTATTTAAATCGACATTTATATGCAACATTCATAATGCCATTCCTATTTCAACAGTACAGGTAGGGGAGATTATTTTGTATGTAGAATTAATACCGTTTTCCAAATTTACATAAGCTTACATCTCATTCTATTTGTTACTGCAATTTGTTCCTCTCTTTGCCCCCAAAATCGAAATTTACCATTTCAATTCATTTATTTATTATTTTATATTGCCATTGGATGGTTCAAATCTCTGTGACCGTTAGCTTTTTTCAAATGTTACAAAATTCATTCATATCTATTCATCATAAATAAAGAGAAACGTTAACTTTAATCGAGTAGTCGAATTGTTACTTGTCATTTAAATAAATGATTAATAATAATTTTATCAAATAAAATATTTCGTTTTCCCTGTAAATCAGACGACCGGTTTGGTGTTGTTTCACATTTCTTTCTGTTTTGTGCTATTCTTTTCACCTCAATAAATACAAACATTCTATATTCTCAATTTATGTTTTATGTATTCCAACATTTGCCATCCTCCACAGTTTTTATCTTCTAAATGTCTTTCTATAATTGAATTAACCGAACCAGAATTTCGTTAATATATGATTCACCGATCTTACTTCGTCCTTCTACAAGATTTTGCCATAAATTTTCTCCTTTCCTCTTCCTCTTAAAATCTTTTAATTAAAAATGTTATTGATCCGCCTAATTTTGAACATCCTTTAATAATACCGCCCTTCAAACGTATTTATTTATTAATTTTTTTATTATCCATTATTCACTACAATAAATCGCTTTATTCTAAAAAAAATAACTTTTAAAAGTCCTTTTATCTATTACTTATTATCGGTTGACGTAAAGGGCTACATTTCCCACACGAAATGAAACCTTCCTTTGTCTACCTATTTTTCTCCTTCTGCTGACATTGCCTATCCTGTATGATTTTCTATCTTAATAGAAAATTCTTCTATTTCTGATAGTTTTCCTAAATTACGGAGTTCGTTGGAACTTCGTCGGTAAGAAGCGACGAAGTCAACGAACTACGTTTACAGCTTTAAGTATGACTTAACCTAACAGTAAAATAAAAATGGAAGAAAAATTATATTTCAGTTCATTTAGATTAATACTAAGAATATTTTTAAAAAATACCTCGAATTTTGTTAGACAAGGTTTTTTTTCAATTTGATGAACCGCAGGACTCGAATATGATATTTGGTTCATTTTTTTAATGTACATTTACGAATCGCACCGCTAGATAGCATTACTTGATGGTACTAGGTAGCGTACAAAAACTTGATAATGTACTTGAAATAATAAAATTTAAAAGAAAAAAATACTACAGCTTGTTTTAATAGAAAACACCGATATGAAAATAAAAGTACTTATGATGAAACAATTTTTTTTAATTCCCATCACCTCTTTAAGAAAAATAGAAGTATCAGTTTACAAGAGAATATACTAGTTTTATTAAAAAAGGCATAAATAAAACAGAAATAAATTCGATTGGTAAAATCGAATTTAACGATAACAATCGATATTACATGACGGATTTTCGATTCGTAAAGGTCATTGTACTAGTTATATTAAAAAAGGAAAAATATGGTATGAAGTGATGATTGAATATAAAAAAAAATTGGCCGTGAAATTCAGTTTGTTTGTTCTAAGGCAATAAATTTTCATAATAAATCCATAACAATCAGTAATTCATAAAAGAATAATCTAACAAAACGCAGTGATATAAAAAAAAAATTACAATGAAATTCTAAACCGTACGGTAAGAGTCTTACAGATAACATTTCTTCCGCTCAAAAAACAAAAATTTCTGTAATATAAATAAAACTGTTTTTAACAAAACTATACTGATATCAAAAAAGGTAAGATATTACATTTCTATTATCAAAATCTGTTATTTATTTAGAATTTTAAAAATATATGTAATAGACAATAGATCTACAATAATACATAATAAACAATGTTTAAGCGTTCCATATAATAAGAAAAAAAAATTGTTACAAAACTCTTACCGGCCCAAATTCACTTATATGTAATAAATATCACATTTACAGAAATAATAAAATTCTAATGATTATTAGTTGTTTAATAAATGAAATCGGCTTGGTAAGAATTTTGTAACAAATTTTTATTTTTTTTGATTATTATATGGCACGCTTAAACATTGTTTATTATCTATTATTGTATATCTATTGTTTATTACATATATTTAACATGTATTTTTTAAAAGAAAATTCTAAATTAATATCAGATTTTGATAATAGAAATGTAATATCTTACCTTTTTTGATATCAGTATCGTTTTGTTAAAAACAGTTTTATTTCTATTACAGAAACTTTTGTTTTTTGAGCAGAAGAAATAATATCTGCGACATTCTTACCGTACGGTTTATAAATTTCATTGTATTTTTTTGGATTATACTTTATTCCCTTTTATTTTATTACTTTTGTTTTATTCCTGTAAATTTATTAAAATTATTTTCCTCAAATAATGGCTCCATACTATTTATTATTTAGTTTTTTTGAAGAACAATGTCATCATTGAATTTTATTTTTTATCTTTGGACGGTTGGATGGTCTAGTTTTAGTTTTAACCTTTCTATTCCCGTCGTACATTTTAAAAAAGGATAGGAATATTATAAATCCTTTCTCGCATCTTTTTCTGAATTGAATCTTGACTGTATTATCTTCTTCTTTATCTATTGTTAGTACGTCTAACCGATTCCATTACAAATTGAAAATAAATCTACTTTCATATATTTCATTCACATTTTATTCTATTTCATGCTATCAAATACTTCTCCAGATCAATGCATCTGTGTAGGTAAATAAGTACGTATGTATTTTTTATTTTTCATGTCTTTTAGCCTGACATCTAAGAGAAATTTAAAATCAAAAGTCGTCTCCTTAAATTATAGTTTACAATTAATAATAAAATTTAAATAACTATTGTACAAATAATAGAGTAACGGCTTAATAGTATAACCGACCGAGAGAAACCAAGTCCTATTTTTAACTTGGACTTTTGAGATTTCATCTGCTTTTGTTTTTATGGTACAGTTACATCCAATGCATTTACCGATTTTTATGAAAATCTTTAGTAAATTTCTTCCTATTAAACGGAACGATGTACGCGTAACGATTTTTAATAAAGTTTTCCTTTTCAAAATTGTCTTTATAATTTTAAGAATATACCGGATACATCCGACGTCCACTGAAATATTGCTTACAATATCGCTAATACTGTGTAATTATTATTATTCTTAGCATTAGATAATTTTTTTGAAGCGATTGTGCTTGATAATTCTGTTTTTTACTATATTTTAATGTTCAATTTATTACATCGTTTTTATTGTAAACGCTCATTTTTATAACAAATTCATTTTTATAAAATTAGCGAGGTTAGCTGTTTAAATAACAGATATTTATTATAAACGATGCAAGAGTATCACTATTTTCTTTCTCCATAAAAAATAATAGGATATTTTACAATATTTATTATTCAATTTTCTATCTTAGGATATTACCAGATTAAACTTTTATATTAGGAATATCTGTGGGGCCTTTCTTTTTCTTTTTAGCCTCCGGAACCACCGTAAGGTATTACTTCAGAGGATGAATGAGGATGTTATGTATGAATGAAGTGTAGTCTTGTACAACCTCATGTCGAGCATTCCTGAGATGTGTTTTTAATTGAAACTCAACCACCAAAGAACACCGGTATCCACGAACTAGTATTCAAATCCGTATAAAAGTAACTGTCTTTTCTAGGATTTGAACCTTATAACTCTCAACTTCGATTTGCGATGACGAGTTCATCATTAGACCAATCCGGTGGGTTTAGTTCTGGGGCCACTGAACAGGAAACAAATCTTCGGATCGGTCTGCTATCAGCCCTCCCCGCCATATTCCACAGAATTCGAAATTCTCAGATGAAGTTAGGCCTACACCAACCAACCTGAAAAGGAGGAAGAAGAGATTAATAATAAAGAAATGAAACGGGTTGTGAAAAAGGACTATCTCTCTAAATAAGAACCGCAATAAGGCTTAGAGAAGCGTTTACTGTCACCCCCAGGAGCGACTGGGTTCTGGAAGAGAAAAACAATTTAGCATTTAGATGTTAGATATATTTTTACTTCTTCACCCCTGAACCGAATCGGCAGGTCGACCCGCCGGTTCTCGATCTCCTTATTTTAATTTGCTTGCCTCTAACTTCAGAGGAGAGTAATCGGGCCAGGCTATGACGTGCCCGGGACTCCGCCCCATCTGCCGAGACTCGGTCGGTTTTTCTCCAATTTTTTTTTTTGACTCGGGAGTCGGGAGTTCCCGTGCCTGCTCACTGCCGTCCACCCGTACAAGCACGACGAACAGAAGCTGAGCAGGGGGCTATCCTCCCCCCCACCCTGGCTTTAGTCTGCCTTCCATTCTCTGTAATCCTTCTTTTCCTCTTTAGGATGTTTGCAATCAGCTTCTCCATGTTTAAACATTCACTTAAACCATTTTGGGACAGCGGTTTCAGGTGTCATCCATTCGAGATTACAATTTAACTTGGCCCCATCCCATCAAGGACATTTAAAGAAGATATGGTAGGGAGTGTTCTGCAATATATGCAATTCTGGAACATCTTTCTACCAAACCGGTAAAGATATTCCCCAAATTCGCCAATATATTCTACAAGAATTATCCCAACGATTACAGATATCCTAAAAACAACTTTACCCATCTACTCCCAAATAATTTGTGGAATAAAGACGTATCAACCAGAGCCAGGCTCCAGCTGGAGGTTTATAAATTCCTATTTCCTATACAAATAAAGAGATGCTGAACGAAATAAATTAGAAAACGAAAAAAACGTTCAATAACCGTTTTTAAAAAAAAATTGTTTATAATTAAAAACTAAATGGCCATTCCGTTTGTTAAACGATCAACATAATAGACGATGAGAAAATAATATTATCAGAAAATAAATGAAGTAAACAAAAGTAAATGGAACAAAGGGAAGAAATGGTAAAATATAAATGGGTAAATTAAAAACAATACTTAGAAAATACTAACTATAAAGGTATACATCTTACAGCATTTTAAAAATAAAGTAAAAATTTATACATATTTTCATCTTTTTAGAGATAAATTTTTACCTATCCAATCTATAAAGTGTCGTGGGTTGTTCTAGTGGGTAATCTGTCTCAGAGGTTTTACTATTTTAGATATTTTCAAGATAATTTTACATCTGTGATTGTGACTACCTAAATCGACAACAGTTTTCTATTTTTCACTGTTCTTCTAAAACCGATATTACGAGAGGTTATCTCTAAAGTAATGACCGTTTCATTATAAAAAAAATTATTCTGACAACTTTATAAATATTTTTTATTTCTCTTAAAACTTCATTCCTTAAACTACTTTTCTATATAGTCGCCACATGAATTAAGATATTTATCGTAGCGATACAACAGCTTCAACATACCATCGTCGTATTCTTCTGCCGCCAGTCCATTTATCCACTGATTAACAGCATTTTTAAGTTCATCGTTACCCGCGAATCGGTTACCACTCAAAAATTCTTTCAATTTCCCAAACAAATGGTAATCAGAAGGAGCTAAGTCTGGACTATATAGTGGGTGATCGTAGAATTCACATCCAAATGTTCTCAGTAAATCACGTGTCGGACCCGCAACATGTGGACGTGCATTATAGTACAGCAGGACGACGCCGTCGGTCAGCCGCCCACGTCGCCGATTTTGAATGGCGCACCGTAACTAAGAGTTTCACAGTACGCTTCTGCATTTATAGTGTTCCACGTAATATGGAATCGATCAGCAGTCGGCAACAGATCCCAAAGACTGTGGCAATCAGTTTGCGTCCAATTGGCTGTGGTTTGACCTTTTTGGTCTGGTTGGTGATCGAGGATGACGCCATTCACTTGACTGCTGTTTTCTCTGTGGCATGTAATACGAAATCCATGTTTCATCGCCGATAACGATTGCATTAAGGAACTTATCACCTTTTTCTGTGTAGCGCATCAAAAATTTTAAAGCAGATTCCATTCGGATTTTTTTGTGACATTCCGTTAAGTCGTGCAGCACCCGACGTGCACGAACCTTTCTGAAGTCTAAACGGTCATGAACGATGCGACCGATAATAGATCTTGAAAAATCAGGAAAAAGAAGGGCTAGATCGGAAATCGTTGAGCGACGATCATTTCTGATTTAATCATCAACCCGTTTTAACAAGTTCTCGGTGATTATCAAGAGCCTCCCCGAACGTTCTTCATCGTGCACATTGATTCTGTTATTTCTAAACATTTCACACTATTTTCAGACGTTTCTTTCATTCATTACATTAACACCGTACACAGAAACCAACTGCCTATGAATCTCAGCTTAATGTTTTGATGGTTTAAAAAACGTATAACTCCACGTATTTCACAGTCGGCGGCAACATCGATTTTCCTATTCATTTTATAACGTAACAACTGAAACGTAATCATAGATATTACAACGCGACAACTTACAGACAACAATGCAGGGTGTACATTACTAGCGTGGCCATGAACGACACAGGTTCGCCAATCTTAAGGAGAGACATTTCCAAAGCGGTCTTTACTTTAGAGATATTCCTCGTAGAAATACTCGTTTCAAATGTATTGTTTATTTACCGATCAATATTTTTTATAATTTTTTTCCTATTTTCTTCTATTTATTTTAATATTTTCATTTATATACTGGTATATCCGACTACTTCCACGACTACTATGTCCACGGATAATTGAAATTAAAAATCAAAATGCCATCTAATTTTCGATTTCAGATAAAACTGTTATAATTTTTTTTGAGCAATTTCTTATTTTCCAATTCATTCTATTACTTTTAATTACATAATAATCAATTAAAACTATTACAGGTGTAATTCATAATCGCAATTTATGTTGATTAATTAGCCCTCAATATTCTAGGATAATCGGCTTTTTGTAGTGGAATTATAAATATTTAATTTTTTATCGATAATCCTAATTCTTGCAGTTATTACTAAATAATTATAATAAAATACTAAACTATTTTATTCGTGAATTTTATACTACTTCTAGATTTTAATGTCTTAAGGTGACAAGAAATAAATAACAAAATGTTACGTAAAATAACATACATCCGGTTTGAATAACACATCTGTTTATTGATATTTTTCCTTCGTTCATATTTTGTGTAATATTATACCCTTTTACGGATGCGTTTTCTATCATGCAAAATTTATCGTAGCGTATGAATAAAACTTGTGGTAAGTGGCTTTTATGTGTACGCAACCCGACTTCCGAATACGTTAAATCTACCGTTACGTTTAATACTTTTTCATAACACTTATCGTTTTGAATTCACTCAGAATAATAGCGTGATGAGATGTATAGAGTTGAATAAGTGCTCTAACAAGTTTATCACACTCTATCGGGTTTTTTTTATGAAGTGAAACGTTTTAAACTTATAAAATAAATGCGTTTTATTTGTTTAGTCTATAAATGAATCGGTATAAAAATTATTATCCATTACGGTTTAATTAAACAAAAACATTCGGTAGGATGAAATTAACTGAAATAATTTAATTTTAATTAAATTTTTCCACAATTAAACGTAAATTATAAAAAAATTATAATAAAAAAATAACCATTTTCTACTATTTAGTCGATTTAATCACTGGAAAATAAAGAGAAAATTTAATACTATATGTCGCTTTTAAAGTTTATAGTTTTAAATAATAACTAACTGATGACCTTAGTGCTTTAGACGATAGCGTGACCACCTATTAAACTAGGGGCGCTGGGTTTTAACCCACCGGGTTGGTCTAGTGGTTAACGCGTCTTCACAAATCAGCTGATTTGGAAGTCGAGAGTTACTGCGTTCAAGTCCTATTAAAGCCAGTTATTTTTACACGGATTTGAATGCTTGATCGTGGATACCGGTGTTCTTTGGTGGTTGGGTTTCAATTAACCACACATCTCAGGAATGGTCGAACTGAGAATGTACAAGACTACACTTCATTTACACTCATACATATCATCCTCATTCATCCTCTGAAGAATTATCTAAACGGTAGTTACCGGAGGCTAAACAGGAAAAAGAAAAGGGGCGCTGGGTTCAATTTATGGATAGTTCTAATATTTTTTTGTCATACTTAAATATTAGTATAAATATTACGTAGGTGTCATCTAAAGAAAAACTATGTAAATAAAAAAGACCTGATGTGGACAACACATGACTTCCTTGTACTCCTATTAAATTATATATATATACACATTTTTTTAAATCGAAAAGTACATACAATTTTATTTCACTAATAACTTCTGATATTTTTTCATATATATATATTTTTTTGTTATTGTTATTGTATATTATTTACCGTACATTTTTTTATAATCAGAGGTTAATAATTATTAATAAATCAATATATTAAAATTAAAAAAAAAAAGGTAAAAAAAAAATGAGATGAAGTCTGATCCGATGTGCCCCCTTGTAAGATCCAATTATTTCATTAATTAAACATTTATTTGACCATAACTCTAGAACTAATGAAAATAAGTATCACTTATGATAGGTTGTTGAAAAGCTCTCAACGAGAGTTTATTATTGCAGTTAAGAAAAGTTCAAATCCAAATTTGTTTTGGATTTTGGACTTTTTTGGATACTTTTCGTTCAGTCGACTGCAATCAAAAGGGGAGGTGCACAACTAAATATTACAACAGTTCTAAATCCAAAATTTAAAAATCCTACGGCTAATCGTTTTTGGGTTATGTGAGATGCAGACGTACGTACGTACAGAAGTCACGCCGAAACTAGTCAAAATGGATTTAGGGATGGTCAAAATGGATTTTTTAGTTGAAATCTGAAAACCGAAATTTTTAACGATTACAATACTTCCTTGTACTTCATACAAGCTTTTTTTGTTACTTTGTAAAAACATATTACATATTTATTATTAAAATGTTAAATATTTATTAATATGACATATTTTGGTTTGTTATACGTACAAGGATAAATAAAACATGGAAATGTCTGCTGATGCAAATGCTTCGGCAGATATTTCCATCAGTGTATTTACACAACTTACTGTCACCTTAGTAATGTAGTAGTGGATGTGAAAAAGTACATACAAATAACAACTAAAAAAGTTCATTGCTACAATTACCTATTTTAAACTGATAAAATATAGGCCGCCTAAGAAGGTATGTGGTACCTTATTTTAATATTTTAAAATTATACACAAAATGAATATAAATTATTCAGCTCATTTTAGGGGTTAATAAAAATTGAAAAAAGTAATGTAGCGAGCGTAATTTTTTTCAAACAGTGTAGGTACTAGAGTTATTGATGATTTTAAATAAACACACCGACATAATGTAACGACAGGGGGATGGTCAGTTGTGCAATGGCTACCGTACAGGAGAAAGCAATATGCATGTTATAGTTTCATGAAAGCAAATCTGATTACTGTTCGTAGACGTTTTCGTTTAAGAGTACTGCCGTGATCATCCTAATAAAGATTCTATTAAACGTTGATATCAGTTTAAAGATGCAAGAAGTGTAGCGCACAAAAAGTGCTAGCAGACCCTCGCGTCTCCGAGGAAATTGTGAATTGAGTAAGTGAAATTTCTCGGAGAAGCCCGGGTAAACAGACTAGTCGTGCGTGTTTAGAATTGGGAATACTGCAATTGAAAATTTTGAAGGTTCTACACAAGCACCTTAAATTTTGTGAATGCAACATTCAGTCGGTGCACATAACTGAAAATGATTATAAACCACGCCGTTACAATTTTTCTGTGAACATTCTTGGTAAAGTGAAGGAAGATAATTCTTTTTTAGACATTGTAATCTGTGACGAAGCTAAATTCTAGTTAGATCTTTCTGGTCACAGTCATAATTATCGGATTTGGAATAGCGAGAACCCTTATGCCTTTCGACAAATACAACGTGATAGCCCGAAAATTAACGTTGAACGCTTATGAAGTGATCGGACCGTTTTTCTTCGGCGAACTAACGTATACTAGCGCTGGTTATCTAAAAATGTTGCAGGAGTATGCAATACCAGAAACTGAACACTTCTAACAAGATGCGCACCACCACACTGGTGTTTACGTGTTAGCCTACCTACATGGTTAGATTGGCCATGATTGATCAATTCATTGGCCACTTTGATCCCTGACATTACGCCATTCGATTTCTTTCTTTGGGGGGGGGGGGGGGGGGTTGTCAAAGCTAGGGTGTATGCAACTAAAGTATACTTTGTTTGAAGTTAATAAGTGTTGTAAACAAAATGTTTTGAAATACCCTGTTCAGCATTAAAACATCCATGTAATAAGTGCATTGCTTTGTTATTTTTTTTTTTATTATTAACACCTAAAATGCTCTTAATAATTTATTATCACCTGTACAATTAATTACAAGTACTAATATATTAAAAATGTTGCTCTATAGAAAATGAAAAAAATACACGCTTTAAATCATCCTGTACTATTAAACACAAGCACAATGACCCAGTTCTTTAAAAGTAAGCATCTTGGATAGCACTGACGGTGAGGATGATAATACGCAAATTGTTGCCAACAATTCACACGTCCACAATGCTAGTATTGAAATTCACTGCTTACAGTTTTCAGTCATTAGCCAAGCCCACACGGGAAACATGATTTATGCCAACAGTTCGTTTCTATCATCCATCAAAACATTTTTTCCCTCTCCTCCTGACATAGCGGTATAATTACTACATTAAAAATAAAAAATAAATGTATTTATACTATTAATGAAGATATATAAAACACAGTTACTTTAATGTATTGTGCTCTACATAAAGAGGTAGCCTACATTATTTTAATAATTTACTCTATATTATTCTAATCATTTTTAGAACTGTCACGCATTTGAAGCACCTAAAGTTTAAGAGGAACAGATCAGTTTTTCTCTCTCTCTGTGAGTAATGATTTTCAATATATAATTCAGTTGATTTAGTAAAGGTGACACTTTCACGGCTCAATTTCAGCTTCATTTCGGAGGGATTGGCACATAAATATGAAAAATGTACTCGGCTGAATGAAGAAGATGGGAAACTACTTCCGTTTTTCACTTCCTTCCCCTCGTTTAAAATCCAGTAATATTTTCAATTAAATTTATAACAAATCTGACAACAAAGTTGTAATACTTTCCTCATTACATAACAATGATGAATTCTTATATAGTGAAAAAAACATTTCACGTGAAAAAAGTTATCCAAAATTTGTTTTTTTGGTGGTGGGGGTAATGTATGATGAAGTTAGTTGTAAAATTATAAGTCGGTTTAAAAAAAAACTAAAAAAGGAATTAAAAACTAAACTAAAATAAAATAAAAAGTAAACTTTAAAAATCAAATTTCAAGGATTTTTTTACGTTTACGTCTAATTTTCTACGTTTACTATGTTAAAAGCAAAAACAAAAACAAAAAATTCCACTAAAGAATGTACAACCAATGAAAAGTTCCCTAAGATTTCTTTTTTAGGGTTGGGGTTGAATTATGATGAAATTTTATAGCAATATTATTACTAAAAGTTCAATATTTATAATGAAAAGTTCCCTAAGATTTCTTTTTTAGGGTTGGGGTTGAATTATGATGAAATTTTATAGCAATATTATTACTAAAAGTTCAATATTTATACTTTTAAAAGCCAAAAAAGTTTGGGTACTTTTAAAATTAACTTTAAAAAACTTTTAAAACTAATACTTTTTAAAATTCAAAAAAATTTCAATCTTTAATCGTCTCCCACCAAAAATATTGCTCCCGAATTTTTTTTTGCGTCGCTTGAACTACCACTACGCGTAGGAAGACATTAAAAAAAATCGGTTAAAAAATATAAAATAAAAAGATAGTTTTTTTTTCATATCTTTGGGGAAGGTGGCATTTTGTGGCAAATCTTTCAAAAATAATTGTAAGATAAGTATGCTCGCATGGGTTATGTTTGCAAAATCTTGCAAAAACTGACCCCACAAAATATGTACATAGGTACGAACATTGCCCTCCATTTCTAGCGCCCCCAAAATTTTTAAACTCACCATCTGTTAAAAGTAATAATTGCAATTATTATTTTTAGACATGGAATATCCTATTTCTAAGTTGAAACTTACATTTTAAATGAAACCAATTAAAACGCATATACATAATCACATTTGGAAGTATTTTTTATTAAAATTGGTTTCAAAAAAATTACAATTGTATCTATATAGTTATATAACAACAATAGTGATAGCATTTTAAATGTAACAATACTACAATAATTAAAACAAAGCTTTCAATTGAAAATTTACACTTACATTAATGTGAAGGATGAATCTGATGTGCTTTAACGAGTTTGTTAATATCAGGCTCGAATTTACTTTAAAACAGCCGTAATTCGTCGCGTTTGGTAACATGCAGCCGATTTCTCTTTTTTAACTTAGTTAAGAAAACCTAACTGTCAACCCAAGGAGTCCTCAGCGGCTCATCGAAACCAGCACACCTCAGCATATTTTTGCAAAAGAAACGTGACGACGAAGGTAATCAAAATATGAAATAGTACTTGCAGAAAAGGAAAGCGTTTTCTTTTATTGTGATCCATGGATGGTCCAAACGAAAAAAACAGGTAATTTCCGAACATCGTGGTGGAGTGGAAGAGACTCTTCCTTTTAATCCAAAGGTTCTGGGTTCGAGTCCCGGTCTGGGAGATGGTATTTTTTCACACGGTACAAAAAAATGTATTACATTATCATTCATAATAACAATAACTGAAAAAGTTAAATGCAAATTTAAATAATATTAGTGATAAATTAAAAAAAAACAAATAAAATTAACATAAAAATCAGAACATTTTTATTTTATTTTAAATTAATAATTTAAATAAAAATTAATCGTTTAATTGAATATATATATATTTTGTTGTCTATATATTGGAAAATAAAAACGGGATAATTCGATGTAAAATGGATAAAAAGCCAAGGTTATCTTAATTTCTTTTAGATTTTAGTTTTTGTCCTAAATCTTTTTATTTCTGTCACATTTTATACTGTTTTTCACTATCCTTGACTCGTTATCGTAAATACTTAACGTGACTTTACCTCTGGTGCTTCTACAAGGCAGCAATAATGTAAAAATTTCTTTGAGGTAAGGGAAGAATTTACAGAGATGAGTGTCGTTCCCAATTTGGAGAACATGTCTGGCATGCCGCAACTACGTTCCACAGCTTGTTTAACGATATACTTTCATTTTCTCCTCGTTTTCTCTCTTTAAGATGTTATTTAACGACCAAAGTGTAGATTTGTCAAAAAAGGAATTCTTTATAACTTTTAAATTAAAAGAAATTTTTATTTTAACGTTTTACGAAAGAATTTATAAATGCGAGCAGATAAATTAAAAATACCACAATATAAATAAATATATACACAATACACAGATACTAATAAATATCAAATACTACACTGACCTGACTATATAATAATTTTAAAGAAAAATATGATGTAATTTTTCTTTCTTAATTTATGAGAAATGTAATATTAAACTATTTTCTAAGAAATTCCTGATGAAAATCTATTTTTATTAAAGTTATTAATTCTATCCGTAAACAATCTATTAACACTAACGAAATTATTGTAAAACAAATGTAATTTTTCAATCAAATTATTTATAAAAATAGACACGATGAATTTTCATTTTATCATTGACAACATCCATTAATGTGCTTCATAACTTACCGTATTTAAGTACGTAAATCCAAATTTAATTATTAAAATTACTTTATGTATGATTATATAGTTGATGAATTGTAATTTAAGCAAATTATACAAATCTGTATTGTATTTAAGTTGTTTTGATAGGTTTTGTTCTGTGAATGCTTAGGAGATTAAATGTAAATATATTTTTATGAGTTTACAAATTTTGATACTTTTTCATTCAAAATTTTGGGTAATTTCTTCTTTTATTGTGACGTTTTTAGGATCACTGTGTAATATTTAGTTAGTAAAATTCTACGAAACACCTTTGAAGAGTCTTATTCATTTTGAATATAACATTAAAATATTTCTAAATTAAATAGGAAAATCAATCATTCCTAGAAGTTGAAGCTAGTACGTCTACGTCTTTCTTAACATTATTTTTAATAATACAATTTTACTTTTTAAGAAGAAACATCATTTATAAAATTATTTATTATAAATAATTTATTTTATTTAATAAATAATTTAATAATTTCTTTTTTATTTTTTGTAATAGTTTGAAAAAATACGTTCAAGATTATTACGTCATAAAAAAATAAGGATCAGATAAAATATCCATTATCAATTTTGTGCTATCCATCACGAACGACCTGGTAACCGAACGATCTAACTACTGATGGCGTGAGAGGTGAATGTGCCACTTCTCGGGAAATGCCGAAGATGTCCGTGACGTATAACCGAATTGAATGCTCCCTCGAATACCAATTCGTATTGCCGACCTCTGTTACGTACGATGCGGATATGTGAACGCAGGCTTATTTGAAAAAATATATTAATATAATCTGATCCGAGCGGCCGGTCCGATGACTGCAGTAAAAAGGATGTGCCTGCTTTAAAAAGGATGGTAATCATAACGGAGGTCAAGGCTCATCATTGACTGAAGCACACCAAAAGAAGATATAGATTTAAACTAATAAAATACGTAATACAATAAACCATTGGTTCCCCCAAACCTTTCCGAGTCGCGGCGCCCACTTTCAATTAAAGGTTTTCCATGGCACCCTACCCTAAGTAAAAGTATGATTACTCGTAAGTAAGAAGTAAAAATAAACAAAACTCGTGTATCTTCATTATTTTTTTACTTTATAAACGTTAAAATAATAATTATAAATGTCTTGGTTTAATTAATTATGAAGCTTTTACAATATTTCGCAGCGCCCCTGTGAAGAGGCCGCGGCGCACAGTTTGGGAAACACTGCAATAAATGATATCTTATAAACGATTTCACTTCATTACCAAAAGTTTTCTGATGGTAGATAATGAATTTCTATATCAGTGATTTTTTTTTAAATTTCTCTGTTACTTTATCGTTTTTCATGAATTAATTAGATGGTTTCTTCACCTTTAATTAATCCATCTTAAACAAAGACATAACCAACCAAATAATCTCCAGAAATAATTTTCTTCTGATTGAAATGACTTATCAGGGATGAATTAAAATAAAACAGATTAACATCTCTAATATATAGTACTGTCAAAAAAATAGGGTTAAAAATAAAAATTCCTATAATTTTTTAATTTAATTCTTTACTGTCACCACATATCATCTGTTAATAAACTGTCATTCTACAAATACTGTGAGATTGCCTTAAATTAAAATTAACTTAGCAACTGTTAACACTTCTGTAAATAATATTTGTATTTGTACAAGAAATTATTGGAATACTACGATAGTATCAATGCAATATTTAAAAAAAATAAAAAATCAAGAAATTAACTCTTTTTTTGCTCATTTTCTCAAATGTGTCAACCAACAATGCAAATAATGTTTCTTTTTTTTTTTTTAGAACCCATTTTAAAGACCATCGTAAGCCTACATTAGAAATAACCAGGAGGCAATACTTTACAATTAAATATAATTTCTAATTTCCTGAAAAGACTCAATGAAATAATATAAACTCCTAGGAAGTCAAAGGCATTTCTATAATTTTTCTAAACCAAAAGTTAAAAGTTTTCTTAAAGCTAAATCAAAAATCTTTTCTATAATTTGAAAACGAACAAAATATCCCGTAAAAATATCACTGAATAGTTAATATACTAAGTTCGTATAGTACCGATCAGAATAATATGACAGAAATCTCAAGTACTATCAAAATTGAGGGCCTGAAAAGCAAAGGGGTTCAAGTGACGTTTCTTACATTTTGAGAAAAACTAGTCTAAAGTTACTTGTTTATAATAAATTCTGGGATAATCTTTTGCTGTTTACCAATTTATTTTTGGAATCTAGATATGTCTAGTTGTTTTTATGTATAAATATTATGAAATTACATGTCTCAAAGTATTATTTTTGCGTTGGTTGGCAACCACTTAGACCCGTTTGCTGCTAAAAAGTTACTTGGACCTCTTTGCCTTTAATATGGTTTTAATAATAAAAACACTTAGTCGAGTATAAAAAGCTTTAATAAGACAGTAAGCAAAAGTCATTGTAATAACTTAACATATATATATATATATTGTTAGAAATTTCAGGTTAATTGAGCCTCCTAATAGTCTGAATCAAGCACACCATCATCATAATCTTCATCCTCTGCATCCTCTTCACCCTCATCTGTGTCATCTCCTGCAGGTTGAGTTACAACTCTGATGCTCCATGAGGCAAGCTCCTGTAGTAGTCGTGATGAATAGGTGGTATGAAGGGCAACAGCCCTAGCAGGTCCTTGTATTTGGATGTTTTGATATTGATTGGACCTTCATACAAAGGTTTGAGCTGAACTACTGTCGTTGGCGGTCGGCCAGTTGTCTGCTTCAAGGATAGGTTGTAGAAAGGCAAGTCATCATTTACTGTTTCTTTGCAGTATAGGGTAAGAGGAGATGTCTTTTCAAAGTGGAGCCACTGCATTTTCCTTATGCCTTTTACAGTTTTAACTTTCATGTGCTTGGATATTTCATCAATAGATTTAAAATCTTCCTGGCTCATTTCAGTAACGGTAAATTTTCGGCAATCCTGAGGTACAAAAACAAAACAGCTATTCTTCTTTCATTTCTCAATAAGAGCAAAATCTTGATCACATTCGAGAAATGAATGTCCACTTACTAAGAACTTGTGGTCTACTCTTTATATTTGGGTGTTGCTGACAATGAAACACCAAAATTTCACAATGTTTTTGATTTTGTTTTGGCCTCCAGCGTTTTCACTGAAGCGTCCAAGTGTTTAACAGAAAAAGGAAGTGCTTTTATATATTTTAAAAGACAAGACATAATCTCTTGTGAGCTTCTAGATCCCACACACTCTGGCCACATGAACATTGTAGCTGTTTTGTTGCTTAAGTTGTGCACTCCCAAATTGTATGTCCATAACTGACGTGAATCTAACAGTTCTGCCAGTAGTTTTTTATTTACAGGAAGAGGGATCCAAGTGTCACTTGTACCCCTTTGCCACTCAACAGATGTTTGTTTCTAGTGAGTAGTTATATCCACTGCCACCAGAAAGCATCACGGAACAGGCAAATCACTTGGATCTCTTTACAGCTAAACTTTCCTATTCGTTCCGTATTTTAAGTATGCTTCTCAGCCTGTATTAGAGGACGATCAGTATAAACTGTACTACGATCGTACTGTTCTGACGGACAGGACAGTGGAGCATAATAGGCCAGACATCGTTCTGACCAAGAAGCAGGAAAAGATCACCTTCTTGATTGATGTCACAATCCCATTGTCCACCAACATAGTGAAGAAGTACACGGAAAAACTAGTGAAGTATAGGGATCTTGCAGAACAAGTCAGGGAGATTTGGGACCAGGAGAGCGTAACGGTGATCCCGGTGGTTTTGGGCGCGATGGAAGAGTTTCCACGTTCTGCATGGTTCATTAAGATCCGTTGGAACACCAGCAAATCTGTTCCGACCAATGCAGAAGGCCCTGCAGGACGGACCTCCAGGGTTGGTAGCCCTGGAGTGGGGGTGTACCCCGGCGGCTAGCCTTACTACAGAAGGGATTAACCGTTCATGAATGTTTGTGGCAGAGGGTTCACGTAAACACCCTCGTCTAGAACCAGCCGTTTCGCCTTAGGCAAAACGGAGAAAGAGCGCAGAATCTAGGAAAATTGAAGTTGAGGCTAGGAAAAGCTGGCAAAAAAGCAACGTTCCAAAGCCAAAATACTTAGTTATTACAAAAGAAGACGGTAATTTCTCGAAGGTGAGTCCATTCCTCATTGTTCGAGAAATAACAAAATGTGCTGGAGGCCCTGTTAAGGAAATTAGGAAAACATTCACGGGACTTCATGTAGAGACTGTAAATAATATACAGTCTCAGAAGATCCTAGGACTTAAAAAGATTGGAGAACTGGCTGTATATGTCGATCCCCACGGTCACGGTACGCTCAACACCTCAAGGGGTGTAGTCGTCTGTCGGGATCTTCTAAATTGCTCGGAGCAAGAAATTGTTGAGGAGTTGTCATCACAAGGAGTAATAGAGTGTCGCCGATTAAACATGAGGAGGAATGGCGAAGTCTTACCTTCAGCCTCTCATGTTCTCACATTTAACCGGCCTACCTTGCCGAAGAAGATAAGAGCGGGGATACATCGATTGGATGTACGGGCATTTATCCCGCAGCCAATGCGATGCTTCAAATGCCAACGCTTTGGCCACATCGCTATCAAATGTGAGAGAACGCAAATATGCGTGTGCGGCGAAGAGGTGCATGAGGGAGAGCCGTGTAAAGAGCCCCCTACCTGCATCAATTGCAAGGGACAGCACTCATGTAGATCCAGGAATTGTCCTGTCTACAAAGACGAAGTGGCTGTGCAGGAAGTAAAAACCCTATAAAAGGTCAGCTACTTCGACGCTAAGAAGATCGTAAACGCCCGCAGACCTAGAGCAACAACAACCTATGCTCAGGCTGCGGCTGCTGTTCCTGCTCCTGCTCCAGTGGCTGTTGATGAGAATACAATCATCAACAAACTTGCACCTACATTGCCTGGCTTAATTGAGAGGATAATTGAAAATAAAATGAAGCCTCTCAGCACTAAAGAACCTGTTAAGCCAAGAATAATTGTACAGCCTCCTGAAGACACATCTCCAAAACAGAAAGTCGCTCCTGTACAGAAGAAAACGGACACTAAACCTGAAATCCAAGTCCGTCTTAGTGAGATTTTGGTTGATGAAAAGAAAGTGACAGCTACAGAGTCTGTTATGGAGGCTCCCAAGCCTCCTGTAACTGAAGTGGCCTCTAAGCCTCAGAGGCCACAAAAAATTTCACAGAGGGGACGAGTGTCCCCCCTTCCACAGGCGGGGACCGGTGCGACCCCCGTGTCTGGGGGCGGCCAAGTTGCCGCCCCACAATCGGCGCCTGTAACCGGTGCCGATCCATGCCCGTTGGCACGGGCGGCTTCGGTGGTCTCCGATTCGGAGACCGGAAGCTTCACGGGCGACGACCTTCTCCTCGAACACGATGCTGTTCGTAAGATGGAGAGAAAAAAAGGACAAAAGGGTGGCCAAAAGGCAAACCCAGACGATAATATAATTTAAAATCAGCGAGTCGATAGTACAATGGAACATCAATGGATGTTTTTCAAACATCCATGAGCTCCAACGCTTGGTAAATGATTTAGACCCGATTTGTATATGTCTGCAAGAAACGCATTTCCGCCGAAATGAAAATTTTAAATTAAGAGGATTCGATACATTTCGGCGAGATCAACCGCCAAATATTAGAGTTAGAGGTGGAGTAGCCATACTAACATCGACTAGAGCTACCGCCGAAGCTGTTGATCTAAATACAAACCTGCAAGCGGTCGCCATTAGAATGAAGCGTCCGTTTCAGTTCACTGTCTGCAGCATATACTTGCCGAATTTTGATTGGAATAAGGATGACAGCAAAATTAATTTTTGAGCTCCCCCCACCTGTTTTACTGGTGGGTGACTTTAATGCTCATAATTCTCTCTGGGGATCGGATCGAGTAGATCCCCGCGGAAGAGAACTGGAAAGGTTCCTGATGAATTCAGAACTTATTATTTTAAACGATGGATCAGGAACCTTTTTCAATGCCAGAGATGGATCGACGTCCTGTATAGATCTTGCACTTATAAGCGGATCGATAGCACCGAGGTACAGCTTCCATGTCTTAGACGATTTGCATGGAAGCGATCATTTCCCGGTGCAAATTGTAAGTGATGTTACAAGAAAAACATATCCCATCTCTAAAAGATGGTTATTTGATAAGGCAGACTGGACGAGCTTCACAGCTAGAACGATACTCCCTGAAACAACTGGAGTTATCGGAGACGATGTCGACGCCATAACAAATACGATACTTGAGTCGGCATCGAGATTTATTCCCAAAACATCTGGGAAACTTACGAAACAACCCGTTCCATGGTGGAACGAAGAAATAAGTGAAGCTATTAAAAGAAAGAAAAGAGCGTATAACGCCTTCAAGAAACGTCCTACCCTACAAAATCTTATTGCCTTTAAAAAATACAGGGCGTATGCAAAACGTCTCATGATTGACTCGAAGAAACGATCCTGGCAGCAATACGTGTCATCCATCGACAGAACCACTACTGCGTCAGATGTTTGGAGGAAAGTGAAGGCGATTTGAGGGCGTAAAAATTTTTCGCCCATAACTAGCCTTCATGATGAAGATGGAATTAAGGACACTCCAAACGAAATCGCAGAGCTATTATCCAATCACTTTGAGAAAGCCAGCAAAACGGCCAATTACGAGGAAGGTTTTCGGACCAAAAAAGAAGAACTCGAAAGTCTACTAAATTTTAGAACTGAGTATAATTATTCACATAATGTACCATTTAAAATGGAAGAATTCACGAAAGCGTTGGAAAAAGCAGGTAACACAGCTGCTGGTCCGGATGAAATCCGTTATAATATGATCAGGCAGCTGAATACCACTGCAAAACGCAGATTATTAGAACTTTATAATCAAATATAAAGGGATGGAATGTACCCGCAGCAGTGGAAAAAAGCTTATGTTGTTCCAGTACCAAAGAAAAATGAAAATTTAATAGATCCCAATAGCTACCGTCCTATTTCCTTGACGTGTGCTATGGGAAAAAAACTGGAAAAAATGATTAATAATAGACTCGTCTGGGTTTTAGAAAAAGAAAACCTGATATCACCATATCAACCAGGTTTTCGACAGTACCATTCCACCACCGATCAAATGATCAGCTTAGAGGACGATATATATAACAGCTTTATTACAAGGAAACATTGTGTCGGAGTCTTCTTTGATCTTCAGAAGGCTTTCGATATGACCTGGCGTCATGGTATAATGCTCCAGATACATGAATGGGGCATTCGTGGCAATCTTCCAGTCTTACTGAGCAACTATATGAATGACCGTACTTTCCAAGTACGATTCAATAGCGAATATTCATCTGTAAGAAATTTGGAAAATACCAAAATACCACAAGGTTCGCCGTTGAGCGGTACCTTGTTTACCATCGATTAGCCATTCCAGTAGAAATCAGCAAAAGCGTCTATGTTGATGATTTGGCAATTGTGTATGCCAGCAACAAGACTGCTATGGTGTGGTAGAAATTGCAACGAGCGATCAATGCTCTAAATGAAGTTGCAAGGAATAACGGATTCCAATTCTCACCAGAAAAAACGTGCTGTGTACACTTTTGTAGGAAGAGAATTCCTCATCAAAGTCCTGCGTTAACAATTGATGATAATACAATACAATATAAAGACAACGTAAGATATTTTTAGGACTAGTATTGGATAAATCCCTTACATGGGGATTACATATACAGGACTTGAGTGATAGATGCAAAAGAGCCCTAAACATTATAAAGCATTGGTTCAATCTAAACTAGACTACGGATGTATCGTATATTCATCCGCTAGAAAGTCGCACTTAAGAAAGTTAGACGTAGTTCATAATAGCGGAATAAGATATGCAACAGGCGCTTTCCGCACAAGTCCGGCGGCTAGTCTGATGTCTGAAGCCGGAATAATGCCACTACATTATAGAAGAGACATCCTTTTGTTAAGATATACAGCAAATGTATGGGCTTTCCCTGCTCATATAAATAATAAATTGATTACGAATCATCCTATGGCTGCAGTATATGAACATCGTGCTACCTATTCCAGACCAGCCGGAATTAGGTACCACGAATTAAGAAGGAAATACGAAATTGCTATACCAGAAACACTAGCAATTTCCATAAGAGAAACCATAAGAGAAGTGGGCTTCTCCATTGCAAATGGAGAAGCCCACTTTTGGAAACTGCCAGATGTGGCCAGTGTATACACGGCAGAACTCACTGCAATTCAGCTAGCTCTTCGCTACACTGAACACTATTGCGAAGAGAGAGTGCTAATATGTTCCGATTCTTTAAGTGCACTTGTCGCAATTCCGAACAAGAACATTAAGGATGTCCTAATTGCAAACATCCTGTCCATTTTATACGTTCTAAATCAACGAGGACAGCGATGCGTATTTGTATGGACTCCGGGGCATGCTGGTATACAGGTAATGAAATCGCAGACGAAGCAGCCAGAAAGGCAACAGTCTGCGATGATTTGGATGCAATTTCCTGTAAGAGTGGCAGATGTTAAAAACCGTCTAACAAACATAGTAAAAAATAAGAGGAATGCTGAATGGAGGAGTTTAAATACGAAATTAAACTCAGTAAAAACTTCTCCATATAAATGGAAAAACGACTTTAAGTTGACTCGCCGTGAACAAGTAACGGTGACCAGACTTAGAATCGGTCACACGCGATTAACAAATTCATATTTGTTAACCGGCGAAGTGAGACCAATGTGCGGTGTTTGTAATAAAAACACTGACAATCTAATAGAAGAGTGTACCATATATGAGGACCTCAGAAAGAGGTTCCGTTTTAGAAATAATATTACTGCTGATCTGGATAATGGAAATGAAGAAAATATGTTTGCATTTTTACACGCCAGTGGACTTCTTAGAAGTCTGTAATAGTGGAAATTTTTAAAGCTGTGTTAAAGAATCTCTAAGAGGTGGTTTCATTTAAATGTGGAAGTCTCGAAGCGTGGCACGTGTAGTAACGGGAGGTAGCCCTCTTGCCTAGGCCATCCTGGCTAACCTGCATTCAAGAGCAATGAGTCGGGGTGGGTCCGATGATGGCATGGGGACCTTCAAGGGTGGATTGAAGGCGCGAGGCTATGGGTGTGCGCGGTGCATGCCTATAGCCTGTTTATAAGGATTCAACTGCCACGGCACCCTGGCGCGACTGATATACTGCTCAACGGCGGTTCTGCTCGCCCCGAGGGTGCTTAAACAAACTATAAATGAGACTTGTAGAAGAAAGAAAGAAAGATATGGTATTGATAAGTTTTTCTTTTTTTTTAATTTCATGGTCTTTTGAGAACCTTATCTCAAATTTTAATATCGGGGCCCTTTACACCCCGTAAGTGTTGTGTGTTGTACTTGTCTTTGTGTCTTAATGTTTTTGTGTAGTTTTTGCTTTTAAATAAAATGTAAGGGCTCTTTACACCCTTACATATGACGATCCAGATGGTGATACAAATTACTTTTAAAGAATGTGACGAGGGCTAATGACCTTAGCAGTCGATGCCCGTAAAAATTGAGTTAAAAAAAAAAAAATAATAATAATAATAATAAATAATTAAATTCAAACTAAAACGATTGTACGACAATATTTTTATAGAATAGAAGAAATTAAAGGAAAGATTTTTTCATTATTAATTATTTATTTTAAAAATAATTATTTCTTAAATAATAAAAATAGAAGAGAGAGAAGAAAAAAGAAAGAAAGATAGTAATAATAAGAATTAATAAAAATAGAGTAAAAGACATTTGAAAAATAAAAAATAAAAGTTTAACGAACAGCAAAAAAAAGTAAATATTTTTCTGGAAGGAAACAACGTTAAGACGGTAAAAGAATACAATTCAGAAATTTGTAGAATAAATTGAAAAGTAGAAAATTTTCGTAAACCGTTGAAAAAACAAACTGGAACTAGATGGCCGATCAGTTGTTAAATAATCATCAGTGGACTTTTTGTATATAGATATGACAGTAACTATAGTGCATCAGTGAAGCATCATGAAGAATTATTGTGGCAAATGCACAAAATTGTTTGATTTTTGAAAATCTGAAAAATGAACTATTTTTGAAATTTTTCTATGGTACTCTACAGTTATTTAAAAATATATATCAGAAATTGGAAGCTAATTCTATCACAGCAACAGAAGCATTTCAGTCATATTCTTAATTTATCAACTTCAGGAAAGAAAAACTCACAAATTTATACCATCCTTTGTCAAACAATTGCTATGGACTCTAAAAGAAAATAATGATGTTCAGGAACAAAAATTCTTCTCAAGCGTAGACAATTTTTATAATTTTAGTATCCAATACTAAGAGTTGTGAAGAACCAGTTTTGAAGTTTTGATAAAGTTAGTAAGTTTCAGTGGATAAAATCTACGAAATGAAATTGCCTGGTCTGATCTAGAAGAAAGTGCACAAGTTGTTAATGAAATTATAAAAGATTCCATAAATATTAATGACCTATTTGATGAACGTACATTGTTGAACTGGGTAATTCAAAACCAAAGGGTAGGTTGTGTTCAAGTTATGAAAAAGTACCAGATTATTGAAGTTGATTATTGAATTATTGAAGAGAACTGGAATGCAATTTTTAAGGCGTTTCAAGACTTATTTCATGTTGCAATATTTCTAAAATGGTTGAGTTTGCAATGTCTTTGTCTGGGACATCTGCTCTAGTTGAGTTTTTCAATTATGGCGAACATTTGGTCCGCAGAAAGGGGTCAACTTTCAGTATCTACTGTTAAACACCTGCTAAATGTTAAAATTAATTCAGAACTTACTTGTGAATTTTATGTTGTAATTAAAACAAACAAACCATTTCTGAAAAAAGTCATATCTAATGATGCATTTTTCATTAGAGTGAAAAGTTAATTAAACTCAGATTCACTGAGTTTAATGTTTCACTAAACTGTTAAGACTTTAAAGTAATTTTAAAAATATATCCCGAGTTGGACCCAGAAAAATACGATAAGCCTATTTATTAAGTTTATTTAAATTATCAGATTTAGTTTAAATAAGTTTTAATTTTTTCCATTTTCCCTAATCTAATATACATACCACACCTTATATGGTTAAAGGAATAATAAAAGCCTTCCAAAGTGAGGTTTTCTTTATCTTTGATGTCAGTATATCGAATTGAATGCAGCCGATCAGCCAACCTGGAAAAGTGCTTTGATATTTCTTTTATCAACCGATCGGTTTAGAATTCATAAAGGTACTGATTACCATGACTATTCTTCTCAATCATAATTAGCTATTCTTCAGAAAGGATCTAAGATTCTTCAGGAAAATCTATGACATGTTACTTTAAAGCTTCTTTTTCTGTATTCACTAAGCTCAGGAATCTACATTCTTTACCATTTGTTTGGATACATTTCCACACCACAATAGAAATAAAATTTCATGTTGTAGCATCCATGGCGCGTTGAGATTTTTTTTTGTTAAAGAGTGAAATCTCTCCCCCGGAGGCCTACTATAAAACACTCAAAACTGTTGTGATAATGTCGACAGGGATCGACATTATGGGAATTTACTAAGAAATTCCCATAGGGAGTGGAAAAGGGTAGTTTTTCAACCAATCTGCATATCGACCCCTTACACAGTCGTTTTAATTATACCAGGCAACAGAGGCTTTAATTATACCAGGCAAATATTTTATTATTTCATATTCAAGAACACGAAACCTATTAAAAAACCTATTTTATTAAAAAAACCTTTGAGACCGACAAATCTCGTACATGAATGTTGCTCTTTAAAGACCGATCAATCGTTCAATTGATACTTATCCTTCGCCAATATTCGTCGACGACGACCTATTAGAAAACGCACATCGAAATCGTAGGTGAATCGATTCACCGCACTCTCTGCGAGTGGTCAGTGTTACACCAGCCCTTACACCCACTACCATAACAGGTACCGACTCAATATTTAGGTTACCCATAAAAAGTGCCCGATCCATTCTACCTATACCTGATGAAGCATTATCATAAACCCATTTCATTAGTAGATTTGATTTTACATCACCATTTACTGTCCTGCAATTTCAATGCAAAAAACATTTACTTGCCTAGTATTTTGTGGCCTAGTATTTCCTCACATGATTATGACATCGTAGTCATTGAATTGAACATTTGATCAGCATAAGGATTCATACGTTTCTATGTGGTTTCGCTAATAGGTAGTTGTCGAATAAAGGTGAAGGAATACGTCTCACTCAAAGGTCTTATTATTAAGTCTTTCTCGAACTTATTAAACCGTACAATCTATAGATTGTATAATCAGTAGTAGTAAATTGTATTTTTTCTCCAATAGATAAAATGTCATTACAATTACTTATAAATTACAATAAGTTACGTAATATGTTTTTCGGTTTTCTAAATCTTATATCAAATAGTAGAGATGGGGTATTTAATCTGCATAAGATTTTTAAATACCCTCCTTTATATGGTTTCACAGCTTCCTCGATAATACCGAGGATTTTAAATGCAACTTTTTCGTTGCTACAACTTGACAACCTATAATTAAGTACTAACTATTAGTACTAAAATATTTTTTTAAAAATTAAAATTAAAGTATTAACCTAATAAAATAATAATAATAATAAAAGTTGAACAATTAGAACGATAGGCTCATGAAACTAGTCAGAAGAATGGAAATGGAATGAGAACAAAGGTGTGCGGGAATCCTATCGAAAGCCTATATCGAATCCTATATTCCAGAAAGGTTTGAAAAAAGAATAAATTGGGAAAATTTTGGTCATCAGAATGGAGACACAAGGCGCACAGAATATTGATGGCTTCTTAGAGGACAACTAAAGGCTGAAATCCAAGCCCTGATTGAAACGGAAGTATTAACCGAATAGAATATTAATAATAATAATAATAATAATAATAATAATAATTATATTGGAACTCTTAGAACGATAGGCTCATGAAGAAAATATTCCAGAAAGGTTTGAAAAAAGAATAACGTGAGAAAATTTTGGCTATCACAATGGAAACACCAGGCGCACAGAATATTGATGGCTTCTTAGAGGACAACTGAAGGCTGAAACCCAAGTCCTGATTGAAACGGTGTAGGATCAGGTACTGAAATCAAGAAAAGGTGTGCGGGAATCCTATCAAAAGCTTTTAGAAATGCACAAAAATTTACAAGATTACTGGGAGAGTGAAATTGAAGGCCGCTCGAAGGTAGTTTGAAGAATAACATGAAAATATTCCAGAAAGGTTTGAAAAAAGAATAACGTGAGAAAATTTTGGCCAACAGAATGGAGACACAAGGCGCACAGAATATTGATGGCTTCTTAGAGGACAACTGAAGGCTGAAACCCAAGTCCTGATTGAAACGGTGTAGGATCAGGTACTGAAATCAAGAAATTTTGAAAACCTGCAGAGGCGTAATAAAATATGTGGTTACATTTACTGGGCCATATGAAGAGAACTCCGAGTATTGTTGAATGCGGACAAAGAGTAACAATATATGCCGGAGCAAGTAGCAGTAACGAACAAGTATAATGCGTTAATGTCGACGGTAGTTGTGAATGTTAAGTTTACTGTATTTTAATGTTAATTTTGTATATATAATTTGTACTGTGGGATTAAATAATAATAATAATAATAATGTGTAACAGTGCACCCCAGTAGGAAGTTTGAAAATACCTCATTCATGACATGCTCTTCCTGTCATTTAAAGAAAATACATTCCTGCATGATTGTGTTCAGATGAACACAATGATTGTGTTATCATCACCTGGATGATAACATTCAGATGTCTATCAGTTTCATATAGAGCAGGTCTTGAAAGAAAGTATTAACTTTGCTGCCATTTAAAAACTAGTGGATATAACAAAATCCTCTGAAAATAAAAATTAAGAGGGAGTTGGCGCTTTAATAAAAAATATTTTCATCGTGCCGACGCTACGAGGAAGTAATTGATTTTCACGACTTCCCCGATAATAATCCACGATTAATATAGTAAAAGCTGTAGTGGCCTCGTTACTTCGTTACGATCTTCCGATCACCTTATGCAAAATTTAACCTCAATATCCGAATTGCAGATAGGTTGAAAAACGTTTGAGAGGTATCGGAATCCACTCCCCTAAACCTGATTTCACAATGACATCTGTCCTCTCTACAAAGTCAAAAGTGAAATGCATGCTTGTGTGCTTCTTCGATTCCAAGGGAATTGTTCATAAAGAGTGGGTCCTCCTGGACAAACAGTTAACCAATATTTCTACAAAGAAATTTTAGAAAGACTTCGTAAACGAGTTCTTCGTGTCCGTGCCAACATTGCTGATAATTGAATTTTGCATAACGATAATGCGCCATCCCATACTCAGTACAGCAATTTTTAACCTCAAAACAAATTTCAGTAATTCCACAGCCACCTTATTCACCAGATATAGATCCGTGCGACTTTTTTCTATTTCCAAGAGTCAAAATGGCGGTCAAGGGACACCATTTTCAACAACACAAGATTTCCAAAAAGCTGTGACGAGGGTCTTGGAGGATATTACAGAAGATGAGTTCCAGAAATGTTACCATCAATGGCAGAAGCGCTGGAATTAGTGTGTGCAATCAGAGGGGAACTACTTTGAAGGAGACAACACTAAACATGAATAAAACGGTAAGCAACATTTTTTTTCACATCAGTCTCATTACTTTATTGTCGCACCTCGGGTGTGTTTTATTAGAGTATAGAAAAGCTTTATAAATCTATAGATATTATAAAATTCAGAGATTAATAGTATCAAAATTGATAAAAAAAAAAAAAAAAAAATGGGTGTAGGGAGAATAAGGGTCACAATTTTTTTGTTTGAAATGATTTAGTTTTTCTCATGAAAATTCAGAAAAATCCTAAAGATTAAAATAATCATTATTCTTTAAGATTCTTTTTTTTCAACGTAAGGGAGAATGAAACAGGGGTAAACATTTTTTTCCAAAGCAAAAAAAAAATTATATCAACTTATTTAAACCTTTCTAAATAATTTGGAATTTGATATTTTTAAATTAAGATTTTTATCAAATTTTTAATTAAAAATTTTGATATTTTTTTCATAGATGAGTACTCAATTTTTATCGTATTGTTAAATTTAAATTGGATAATATTATACCAGTTTGTCCTTTGCTTCTTCTTGTTAAACGAAATTTCATCATAAGATTATTGTCCCTAAAATAAATTATTTTTTTCAATGAAATCACTAATTCATCTTTATTCCCTTATAAAATCATCTTTATTCCCTTTCACCCCACTTAACTCTATAACAGATAACTCTATTCCGTAGGACTTTCAGGAATACTTTATAAATAATTAAAGATGAACATTTCAAACAAAACAAAATTAATGAATGACCTCTGTTTCTTATTCTGTATCTATTTTTACAATATTATAATGAAATCCCAATAATTTATTGATATAAGAATTTAACCCTAGTAAATTTAATAATTATTATTTTTTTTTTGTAAAATCATTTTAAAGGAAATTCGTGTGCGTCCTGTTAAAAAAATTAAAATTGCATCCTTTATTGTGATAAAAGTTTTTCGTTTTAAAAAAAGGTTTTTCAAATATATCATTTCCTTCTTATCAGTGTGAAGTGTTTCTGAAGATTCGAAGTATTTGATTTATTAACAATAGATTTAGTTTTCATAGAAAAAATTTAGACATTGTTTTAAAAATTTTGTTTGTTTTTTCTGCTCCATCTCTTTTTCTTTTTTCTTTTCCTTCTTTATTTTTTCTTCTTCCTGCCCTCTTCTTTCATGTTACGCCCATTCTTATATTAAAATAAAACCATCAACAATTGTTAAATTTAAATTATAAAACATTATACCAGTTTGTCCTTTGCCTTTTGTTGTTAAAAGAAATCTCATCTTAAGACTTATTGTCCCAAAAAATATTATTATTTTCAATGAAATTCTTAATCACGTAGTTCGTTAAAACTTCGTCGGTAAGACAAAGTCAACGAACTGTTTAGAACTGTAAACTTACAGTTCTAAACATGATGTAACCTAAAACTCCTGACGGACAATGCCATTACTATCGAAAAAACAAATTAGCATGATTTTGATTTTTGATTTGCTCATTTTTTTTGGGGGGACGTGGTGAGTTTGATGAGTGCCACTCCTTATATATCCAAGATTCATCACCAGTAATAAAATTTTTTAGAAAATCGGGATCAGTTTCAATTCGCCCTAGAAGATCGCGGAACGCTTCCATCCTGTTGTTTTTCTGTTCAACAATGAGGTCTTTTGGGATCAAGTTTGCAGAAACTTTTTTCATGTCCAATTCTTTTGTCAAAGTTTGATGGACTATGGTACGGTTCAAATACGATTGTTCTGCAATCATTCTGACAATTAATTGCCGGTCGTACCGTATCAAGTCTCTGATTCGCTCAACATTGTCGCCACTTTTTGACGTTAACGGTCTTCCAGAGCGAGGATCGTGCGCAACTGAATCGTGGCTATCAGAAAATGCTCTAAACCACCGAAAAACTTAGGCTCGTGACAGAGCGTCATATCTCCATACGCCCTTTTTAATTGTGAAAATGTTTCAGTAGCATTCTCAAAGAGTGTAAAACTTGATTGCTCAATGTTATACTCATTTTTGTAACACACAACAAGAACTCGTTTCACGAACGGTCCATAGCCGGACCTTGTCTCGGTCTTCTGCGGTTAGAGGCAGGCAAAGTCTAAGAGTCCTGGTCTCCGGCGGGCGGCCCGGGAACGCCGTAGTCGGGCCTGGTTACCGTCCGTTGGGGATTAGAGGCAGGCATGCAGTAATAAGATCCGACCGGGGGGGCTGACTTGCCGTACTGGTCATACAACCGGCGGATGGGGAGGCCCCCTTAGAGTAAAAGGATACTCTCTCGGGCTGAGTTCTACTTAATTATTAATCCAGCCCAGGGGAGTAGGGTTTTAAAAAAAAAGTTTATCGTCATTATTGTCGTCATTCATTATTCAGTCTTCATTCGTTACTCTTGTTCGGTTCCAGCCAGTCGCTAACAATTGCAATCGCATTATTCTTGTACAATCGCATTCAGTTCCAGTTCATAATTCAGTTATAATAAACATTTAATAATATATAAATAATTCATTTAATATTTCAAGTACATTAAACATACAAAAGTATTTTCAAATATAATAAAGAATTGATACACTCTTCAAACTAAGATCCAACATTTCCTACCCAGCAGAGATGCAAAGAATAGAAAGAAGAATTCTAAGAACATGCATAAATAAAATACGACTTACTGATGGGGGAGAATGCAGACTCATACCAAACCAAGAGATACATAAAGACACAGAACCAGCTCTAGACTACTTTAGAAAGAAAAGTATCTCCTTCTTTGGACACATAATAAGAACAGAACCGAACAGACTCGTCAGAAGACTGGTCGAGAAATACTGGAAAATGTCCAAAATACCGACCTGGATAACCGAAATTAAACAAGACATGCAAGAACTAGAAATCACAATAGAAGATTTATGAAACAAAACTGACAATATAAAAATACTAAAAGAATCAAACACCAGATTTAAAATTAAAGAAAAGAAAACAACAACCAGCGTTTGTTCAAAAGAACTCAAAAAAGCTCTAACAGAATAAAGAACTATTAGGAAGTAATCAAGAAGAAAACGAAATACAAAAAAAAAAAACAGAATTGACTAAAGTAGTCACTGTGACCTCAAAATCCTCAAAAAAAAACGAATTGATATCAACTTAAGAGTATTATTTAAGAATCAGCGCCAAACTTTATCTGTTCGTACATCACACAGACTTCATTTTCTTTTCTTTTATTAACATTTTTTTGTTTAAATATATTGAATTATTATCTTCTGATTGTAAAAAAAATTACAATAAATAATAACTCAATAACAAAAAAAAAAAATAAAACGTATAAAAAATATCAGAAGTTTATGAAATAGAATTTTATGTACTTTTCATTTTAAAAAAATGTGTATGTAATTTAACAGGCGTACAAGGAAGTCATGTGATGTTCACATCAGTTTTTTTTTAGGAAAATTGTTTTTTAAATTAATTTTATTCTTATCTTTTAAATTTTAAGGCATTTTATATTAGTTTTAAAGAGACAGATGTTAACTTTTATGAAATTACCCAACAATTCGCACTGTTCTTTAAAAGTAAGTCAGTTTTTCTTTTTAATCTGCATGATTTTTAAATAAATATTTTCCCCTGAAAATGAAAATAATCAATTTATTTAAATGAGAATCATTTTTTTGGTGAATTGTAAGTAAAGAGAGATAATGAGAATTCGTTTCTTATTAGAACGAACAGTGCAATAAAAATGAACTTAGTTAAATCATATTAAACTACATGTTATTTAATTATTTATAATTTATAACAAACTAGCATCTACTTCGCGGTTTCGTCTTCTCTATTTGGTTACCTACGTTTTCCCTCGTGGTAAATGTTTTATTTTATGGTTCTTAATCAAGTAATCGGAGGGAGGCAGGTGCAACTTGTCGCGTCGCACGTACAGAAACAGTGGTAGTGGTTGTGTTGGTTAAGTTGCCTGTGGTGGTTGAAGCAACGGTTTAACTTTTTTTTATTATGATACATTTTTTCTGTAACTTCATCTTATTCGATTTTTGTCATAATTTCCGTTTCCATTTTATATATTTGTCTATTTCTTCATATATTGTTGAACTGTAAAAAAAAGATGGTAAAGTATTAAATGACTTTCCCAGCTACGCCGGCCAAGTCATACGATACTTTCATTGATTCGAATTTTTTTTAATTTTGGGGCAAGCATATCAATAGTTTTTAGTTCCTTGTACGAAGTAAAGGAAGTATTGTGATCGCCAAAATTTCGGTTTTCAGATTTCAACGGAAATATCCATTTTGACCAGTTTTGGCGCGACGTCTGTACGTACGTATGTATCTCGCGTAACTCAATAACGATGACCAGTAAGAGATTGAAATTTTGGATTTAGGACTGTTGTAACATCTAGTTGTGCACCTTTCCTTTTGATTTCAATCGACAGAACCAGAAGTATCCAAAAAGCCTAAAATCCAAAAACATTTGGATTTTGGACTTTTTCTTAATTGCAGTAATAAACTCTCCTTGAAATCTTTTCAACCATATATCATAAGTGGTACTTATTTTCATTGGTTCCAGAGTTATAGCGAAATAATTTTTAATTAATGAAATATTTGGGTTATAGGGAAAAGGCACATCGGATCGAATCAGACTTCATCTTTTTTTTTTAACTTTTTTTTTAATTTAAATATACTGATTTATTAATAATTATTAACCTCTCACTGTAAAAAAACTTTTCGATGAATAATAATTTAATAACAAAAAAAAAAGAAAAAATATCAGAATTTTTTAACGAAATAAAATTTTATACAATTCATTAAAAAAAAAAGTGTGTAAATATAATTTAATAGGCGTACAAGAAAGTCATGTGGTGTCCACATCAGATTTTTTTTCTATTGATTATACTGATTACCAAAATAAGATTTACGCATTAAAATTTCGAAATTTCAAACCGAAGGGAGCATAGAGAATAATAAATACGTATTTCAATTTTAAGAGGTGACGGTTTATTTCTTGAAAAAAAAAACTGATTCTGGATAATTTATATATCCAATATGGATAACTTATTTGCTTTAATAAATTTTTCTCTAAAATCCCTCTGAAGAAAATCGAAATCATTTTTTTCACGATGTTACTCACCCGCTTAACGAATTTTGAAAAAACAAATTTAAAGAAAATTAGTTTGGTCAATTGAAGGAATAAGTCAAAAGCAAGACAACACACACTTACATATGTATGTACGTATGTTTTTTTTTTGTCAAGATGAATTTAAAACGTAAAAATCTGGTAAAAAAAACGATACCCCATTTTTGACACGATCCCTTATACTTCCACCTTTAACATAGATATTCTAACTATATTTATCGGGAAAGTAACATTATTAACATTATATTATTTTAGAAGTTTAAAATACTTCTAAACTAAAAAAAAAAAAAAAAAAAAAAAAAAAAAAATAGAATAGTATACTTCTATACTATTACATAAAGACCAAGAGAGTTTTTGTTTGTTCGGGAAAAATGCCGATGTAACTGATATAAAATATATAAATGCTCTTTATTTGTCAGCTACTGTTAATTTTTTTTTTTTTTTATATGTTATTGTGATCTGGCAAATGTCGATATTCTCCGGTGAATGCTTACGAATACCAAATACGTCCGTGAAAGACAGAAATATTTGCTTATGTTATGATACATTCGGACCTTCGCCGGTATATGTCGACAAACACAGATAAGCTCTGGTGGGGATCGAAACGATAACTAGAAATTAAAAAAAAAATCATCGTCCGATACCAGTCTCTAAGGTAAATAGAATACGAGAAACCTTCGTAAAAAAGGAAGCCAAACATAGTCTACGCTCGCTAACCCGTCTAATTAATCTTAACTATACAAATTATATATGTTATTCTGTAAATTTGGAGGCGATTAATCGAATTCATCGCATTCAGCACGCATTGATGGCGAAAGTTTAATAAAAATATTTTTATAAGAAAATTGAACAAAGGGTAAACTATCTGAACATTTATTTGTATTGGTATCGTTCAACCATGAAATTTAAGTATTCTGTATATCTTTATTGGGCCTTTCAATTTATAAAAAGCTGAAAATTTGATTAAATTTTTTTATAAATTCGAAACGTCTTCATAGTGGAGAATAACATATATAATTTGTATATTTAACGTTAATTAGACGAGTAAGCGTAGGTTATGTTTTGATTAAATTTAAACTTCGTTTTTTACAAGGGTTTCTCGTATTCTATTTACCTTACAGATTCGTATAAGGGTGATCTTTTTGACAATTCTATTCCTTTTCATATATTTTTATCACTAGTTGTTCAATAAATTATTCAATAAATCATTTACTATATTGTTTAGTCTTTTAAATGCTGGTTTTTGTTTATAAATTAGATAAATTATGTTACGTCTCCTAATCCATTACTCACTGTTTTGATTTGTCATCTTTAATATTCCCTAATGACATTAATGTTGATTTATATTTCTTGAAAATAAAATGTCCATTAAATGTTTATTTCATTCAATATTTTAATAATATAATCATTGGACAAAACATATAGTTTATTTCCAGATAATCTGGGTCTGAATAGCTTTACATAATACGCTTGCTTATAAACAGCATCCAAATTATTAAATAATTAATAATTGATTTATTTTTGACTTGTCTAATTACTTTTTTCAACATAATATCATTTCGTGAGTCATTGTGAATAAAGCTTTTTTATTCATAAATATCGAACGTTATTTTATCATTATATATTCTGAAATTCTTAATTTATTTTTCATCTTTATTAAATTAATAAAATAAATAAAATATATACCCCGTTATAAATTACAAAAAAAGTTCTTTACAGAAAATTTGTCGACTTTAATAAAAGAAATGATGCTGGCTGGCTCGGAACAAGCCAACAAAATTATATCTAATAATTATTACGAATATACGGTAAATAAGAATACGTATAAAAGAACTGTTTCAACTAGAGTTAGTTCACATATTTTCTGAGAGATATCGTAGACTATAAAATCATTTAAAAAAATATTTTTAGTTATAGAAAGAGAAATAAAATACGGCACATTATAAAACGTAACGCGCAGTCGTCAAATACAATACGGCATTAATGAGGCCCGTACGACACAAGATTTAAGTTAATTACTTATCATTCAGCACTTTACTGGAATTACGCAAATGACGATAACCACACAGCAACTCCCTATTACCACACATATGTGCGGTGTACCGCAGCGAACGTGTTAATATTACATTATTTCACGTAAATTTAATTGTATTATTTTTGTTATATTATTCATTCGATTGATTCGAATCATTCAATTCAAACCCAGCTCACATAGTGATAGTGACACAGTTTACAGTCTTAAAGTTTGCGTTTCAACCGGCAAATCTCCACTACTACATATATATATCGTTTTTTCGAGATGAAATATATCTAAAAACCTTCTCAGTTATTCCAAGAAACATGGGTAATAATATGCAATAGATCGAGTAGTTTTTTTTATCTCGAACAAACAAATATCCTCTTCCTATTTATATAATGTTATAGATATACATTTATGGCTAGAATTTATAGAAATTTGTCGACAAACTCGAGTATAACATTTTTGAAACCGAAAAAATTACTCATATTTCCTACGGTGAAATATCTAGTGCTTTGTTAAATATAGTATTTTTTTTTTTTTTTTTTAAATAACGGTACAGTAGAATACTGGTAAGTAATATAGTACAGTAGAATCTGGTATAGGAGAATATAAATATAATATGGTCAACGTATAATATAAACCTGATTAAACTTCTATCTTTATTATATACTCTTTTTCATTACAAATCTTCAAATCTTTATGATCATAATATCTTTCTATTGAATACCCCTCGTTCTTAATGAGGTCAGACAAATTAACTTCTATAAACTGGATAGGGTTTAGGGTGTCAATTCATGAATATAACAAATACAAGTTGGCTAAATTCCAACCCATCCACGTTCATTCTACCTTATAATATATATACACCTACTCATCAACCGTCCTGAAAACCCCTTCACGTCATTACGTCCTTTGTAAATCTAACACTGAAAATGTTTGCATCTCCCTTTTATTAGCCAACCAGAAAACAAACGGGTGTAGAAAATTACTCATTTAACACCGTAATTAACGCTATTTGTAGCAAAGTAATCATAATAGTGCTAATGATGATAATAATAATAAACAAAGTATATGACGTCTTTATAGGAGATATGTGTTCATTAAACAAATACTCCTTGTTAACAAGTAAATATTATGTTATTAAGTAAAGCAATCAATCTGTCTATGACAATAAATTCATTAATTATGTATTTTATATTAATTTTAGACAACATTTTATAAAAGTTCAGCAGTTTTTTAAATATATTAAAAAAAAAAAACTGTAATTAAATCATGGTAGAATTTTCATCATTTTTTGTTTGTATTTTTTAACTAATACGATAAATTCTCCCATCAATTTTATTTAGTGCTTATCTCTTAAGTTCAATATCCCAAAATCCTATTATATTTCTTATATACACCCTAATTTATCTTTTGTCTTTATTTACAGTCTTAACCTTATCAAATCTTTTTTCTCTCCCTGTTTAGCCTTTGGGAATCACCGTCAGGTATTAATTATTTAAGAAGATGATGGAGGGTGATATCTATGAGTGTAAGTCAAGTGTAGTCTTATCCAGTCTCAGGTCGACAATTTCTGATATGTGTGGTTAATTGAAACCCAACCACCAAAGAACACCGGTATCTACGATAGTATTCAAATCCATATATTAAAGAAACTGCCTTTACTAGGATTTGAACATTGTCACTCTCAATTTCGAAAACGGCTGATTTGCGAAGACAAATAGGTCTATCCTATCAAATGTAAAACAAACTAACCCTGGTTGCCAAAAATGTATTAAACATTATAGCAATTTCACTCTTTCTAATTCATCTTAACACCAGTTCATTTTGTACTGTATTAACCTACACCATCTTCATCACCTTTATTTAGCATCCATTATATTTTAGCTTTCTTCCTTTTTAGGTAGATTTCATAAAAAAGCTACCAATTGTAATGGATACCATGTTTCGACTTTCGGAAAATTTCAACATATCTTCGCGTTTCACATCACATCCCCCACACCCCAAAACCACCGTGGGTTCAAAAGTTTATATATTTCTCTTTCTTATGGACACGATAACTGCCGTAATTTTGCGTCAATCACTCTCAAATTCTTCTCTAAAAATAACTCGACTCAAAATCTCGGTCGAGTTCGTTAATGGCCAAAATTAGACAATGGAGGTGGAAATGGGGTGGCTTTTTCGAAAAAAACAACAAAATATAGCTGTAATTTTTTATTAAATAAAATAAAATATTCGTTTAAAGTTCCTACTATTCTTTGGATAAGGGCTTAAAACCTCTCTAAGTAAAGTTTTTTTATGTAACCAACCACTGGCGCACGGGGTGGAAAAAATGGGGGTTTGAAGACAAAAAACCATACCACCGAATTGCTTTAAGGTGGTCGTTAGTCCTTTAAACATTACCTAAAACTTTTCTCTGTAACAATTTTTGATATGACCAAAATGTTACTGGAATTGTAAATGGCTTGTCGTATGTTAAACATGTGAAACTTTTTTCACATGCAATCATTCTCGTATTGAGTAAATTAAAAGTTTTTCTTAACTTTTAGGTAGAAATGTTTAATATCCCCTACTTAGCACCGGTGAAATCTACCTCCGCCTTCCGGCGTGTCGAAAGGGATTTTTTACCTTTCAATTCCCTTCTATACACGTTTTGCGATCATAAAATATTACTATTAATCGAAATATTGTAAAGAATTTTTTATATAATTCCGAAATCTATATTTTATACTAAATTTTTTTTTTGTATTTAAGGTTCCCGTGGCAAATGCTATTCTATTTTTGATGTATTCTAAACTTTTCCATTTTTTTTTCATTTTTCAAACGGAAAAACCTTTGAAAAAGGTGAAAGAATTATTGACAGAACAAAGGATCTCGATAAAACTGAAGATGAAATTTGTAAAAAAATTCTTTCTGTAAAATTTGTTGTCGTAACTAATATAATTCATGGATGATCAGAAGTAAGGAAAAAAGTATTCGAATAGTTTTGAAATGTAGTTTTAGAGAAGAATGGAAAAAGTGATATAAACGGATAAATCGAAAATGTCGACATATCGAGAAGAATAGAAAAGAGGGGGAATTCGAAATACATGACACAGAAAATATCTTAACCGGGGTCATATTGTATACAGAAATTATTTTCAAAGGAGAATTACAGAGGTAACGGTGAAAAGGAATGAAAAAAGGATTGGGATGCTAACAGGCATTAGGAAGGAAACAAACTAGAGCTAAGGAAGGAAGACGCTCAGGAGCGTGAATAATTGAAAGTACTCGGATTAAACCTGTTAAAAAATAGATTCATTAAAAAAGGAAAAGATAAAGTAACCAATTATTGGTATATGTGTTTTCTTTTCTTAATATATAACTCATCCAAGTCCACTTTTCATTTTTATTTCATTACATTTGTTTTATTCTCTTTGATCTCTGAACTTGCAACGAACCATTCTTCTAAAACATTCTTAATTTTTACTAGAGTATCATCTGCGAACAAGATTTCTTATTTTTGCTCTGACCAGTTATTTCTGGTATCAAAATTTTCATTTGATACTTTACTCCATCTTCCGTAAACAAATTAAAAAAATATTAGGAGTAAGCTAAATCCACGTTTGAATTCATTCTTTATTGCTGCTCTCATCTTTTCTTAATTATTCTAATTACACCTATCAAGAATTTTTCTCTACATTTCAGTCTTATTTTTCTTGAAATGTTAACCATTACTAACGGTTAACATTTCATGGCGAAACTACCATTACTAATGGTAGATTATCAAATTTTAAGGTTTATGAATGCCAGTAGCTTTGTTTTTCTTCAGTCCAATTTCCATAATAATTTGAGGTCTAAAATACGTCATCCTAATATGTTTTTTCTTTCCTGTTTACCTTCCGAGAATCACCGTCAGGTATTACTTCAGAGGATGATATGTATGAGTGTAAGTGATGTGTAGTCTTGCAGTCTCCGTTCGACCATTTCTAAGATGTGTGGTTAATTGAAATCAAACCACCAAAGAACACCGGTATCTACGATCTAGTATTCAAATCCGCATAAAAGTAACTGCCTTTACTAGAATTTGAACGTTGGAACTCTCGACTTCGAAATCAACTGATTTTCAAAGACGTGTTCACCACTAGACCAATCCGGTGGATCATCCTAATATGTTGGTAATAATTATTCTAAATCTTGTGTTACCGTTATATAATTCTGTGTTATTTTATGAACTCCTGACCATAATTCCTGCATTTCTTTCTATCTTACCTTATTAATTTCTGAAATTTCTAATAAGAATTCCAGTCTACGAGAATATGTGAAAAAATGTAGACATTTACGTGTAGAAAATTTTATATATGTAAGGTCTCTAGAAAAAAAACTTCATCTTTCTAATTTATTCATTGTCTTTCTTTCCTCCTCAAAAAAAGAATGGGGTCCTTAGCCACATTTTCTCAATTAATTGTAAACTAGAAATGAAATATAATTAAAAAACACTCTTATTGTAAATTATAATCTATTATATATGATGTTGGTGGGGACAATCACAATAACGATCTAATCCTTCCCCCACTCTAATAGAGAATAAATATAAGGAAAAACGTAAAATTATAAAATATGAAAAATCAAAAACGTTTTATAAATTCAATTAAATTTAAATTATTCTTTAAATTAAATTACATATAAAACCAAATAAGCACCGTCATTGCTAAACACGAGAAGAAAAAAAGAAATTCCAAAAAAGAACTGAATTTACAAATAGACGGTACAAGTAAGTAATGTATAAACAATGTGTAAGAAGTGTCTTGGACACAGCTGCTTCTGAGTCGGTTAAAGACCCACGGGAGATCTCAAATAATTTCTTTAGCCCTTTCAAGTAAAGTGGTTCTTGCTTCTCAAGCACGGTTTCAAGATAATATAAATTTACATCTTTCACGATATGAACTGAATATGTATGTAAACATAGAAAGAGAAGATAACCGATTGAGAGTTTATAATGGACCGCCTAAGGAAACAAGTGTATATTTTTTCCAACCGGCACAAATTTTCTGATAAGTGTTTTGTTTAAAGCATAAAGTAAAACAAAAAAAAAAATGTATAGAAAGAAAGATAAAATACAACTGAATAAAAATACTTTTTACAAACACTATTAAAGAGTTTAAAAATTCACGTAAATCATTTATTTTCATAAAGACTAACTGGCTATTTAATCCGTAACGGCTGTTTACTTTTTCAGTCTAGTTGATATAATTACTAAATACACAATAAATTAAACGAATGAAAAGTAACGAAATGTGTCTTTTTTTATTCGTATTAATGATTTTTTTTCACTTTGTAAATAATGAAAAGAAAAAACCAACAATTGTTAAGCATAAAAAATCTATACAAAAAAAAGAAGAAAATCCCTTTTGGCACGCCGGAAGGCGGAGGTAGATTTCACCGGTGATAAGTAAGGGATAAAAAATATTTCCACCTTACAGTTATGAAAAACATCAAATTTACTCAATACGACAATGGTTGCATGTGAAAAAATTTCACATGTTTAGCATACGACAAGCTCCATCTTCTTACAATTGTAGTAAAATTTTGGTTATTCCTTGCGGTATGGGTTGGTCATATCAAAAAATGTTTAAGACAAAAGTTTTAGATAATGTTTAGAGGACTAACGACCACTTTAAACCGATTCGATATTCTACCTATTAAGGAAGGAATTATTTTTTTTGTCTTTAAAACCCCATTTTTTCATCCCCTTGGCCAATGGTTGGTGATATCAAAAAATTTTACTTAACATAAGTTGTAAGCCCTTATCTAAAGCATAGTAGGAATGAATTCGATATTTTACTTAATAAGAAAATTAGAGCGATATTTTGTTTTTTCGAAAAAGCCTCCCCATTTCCATTCCCCGTGGTTCGATTTTGGCCGTTGACCGAGATTTTGCGACGGGTTATTTTTAAGGAACAATTTGAAAGTGATTGGCACAAAATTACGGCAGTTATCGAGTCCACAAGAAACTGAAATATATATATATATATATATATATATATATATATATATATATGTCGGAGAATAAAGTACAGTGGAGTATCTTCCGACAAAACGATGAGAATATTCTTTAGAATATCTGTATTTTTAGCAGTTTTAAGAAATGTACTATTACTTGTAATATTTTGTAAAATAAGGTTTAAATTGTTTTATTGCGGTAGGCTTAGGCCTAGGTAGGCACATGGTTGTCAACGTAGTCGGGATCCCAGGACGATAGGGGTATCATAAAATTAATAAGGAAAAGGAAATATGCAGTAGGCATATTATTTGAGAATATTGAGAAAAGGCAGTCTTGCTTTGGAACCCAGATCGAACAGACGTCCTGGTGATCGCGAATTCGTTATTTCCCTGAGCCTCGGTCTATCGCAAGTTGTTTTAATATTATTTGAATTCTAAATTAAATTAATCTTATATTATAATTCGTGTACTACTGAGTTATTGATAAGTGATAATTATCATTTGTAATTATTTCATTGTACGAGTTATCTACTCATTTTTATTAATTTAACTTTATTATAATCTTATATATTCTCCACTTGTAATAATAAAAATGAGTGAAACACAAAACGTTGAATCCCTGACAAATCTCCTCGCCTCTCCGACATATATTATATATATATATATGTATTTTTCTGTGTATTTTTTATTGTTTTCTTTTTTATGGCGCATTTTTACCTGCTGTTTCCCACTCAATATATATATATTAATGTATATATAAACTTTTGAGGTAACTGTGTTTTTGGGGTCTGGGGGTTGTGAAACGCGAAGATATGTCGAAATTTCCCGGAAGTCGAATCATGGTACCCATTACAATAGGTAGCTTTCTTATGAACTACCAAAAAATGATCTTCGTAAATATACGAGAATCGTCAGTAAAGTTCTCGGCCTGACCAACAAAACATAAGCCTTCCTTTTTTAATTCTTTCAACGCAGTTACCTTGCAATTCGATACATTTAGACCAAAGACATCCAAAATTAGCAGTTCTCTCAGTATTGATCCCATCATTTGAAGTGCATCGTTCAGCGAACTATTTCTTCAGGTTTGAGAAGTGGAAGTAATCGTTTGGGAGCCAAATCTAGCGAATACGGCGTGTATGGAACTATGAACACACAAACCCACGAGAATCCCAAACAATTCTAGCCATGGTTTTTCTGTGCATAAAACTGCTTTCTTTTTTATGGCGCATTTTTACCTGCTGTTTCCCACTCACTGTTTGGTCTCTGCAGTCTAAATAAGTCTAACATCCTTGAAAATTCTTCAGTCAAATTCATTTTTTGTCGACTGTTAACAAACTCAGCACTCATCGATCGGATAGTTTTTTTAATAACCCACCGGGTTGGTCTAGTGGTGAACGCGTCTTCGCAAATCAACTGATTTGGAAGTCATGAGTTCCAGCGTTCATGTCCTAGTAAAGGGAGTTACTTTTATAAGAATACTAGATCGTGGATACCGATGTTCTTTGGTGGTTGGGGGTTTCAATTAATCACACGTCTGAGAAATGGTCAACCTGAGACTGTACAAGACTACACTTCACTTACACTCATACATATCATCCTCACTCATCTTCTGAAGTAATATCTGACAGAAATTCCCGGAGGCTAAAAAGGAAAAAGGAAATGATAGTTTTTTAATACTCAAAATATCGTATAAAGTGTAGTTGATTGATGTAGTGAGATATTTACAATATTAAGAAACTGGCGTACCTTCTATCAGCAATCATTTAATACGCATTATGGATTTTTGTGACGATTTCTTTAGACGTGCGGTTTTTGGGAATCTCGAGCGTTAATTTTTTTAATGTGCGTACGACCACAATTAAATTCAGCATTTCTCTTTTTTAACGTTGAAAACGAATCCGTTAAAATGGAATTTAACTCTTCTTGTGTGTCTGTCGGGTTTAAATCTTCTAAAACGTAATTTATAACAGTTTGAACTGTTTTATCAATGTTGCAGAATTGTTTAAAAATTTGTTTTCTTTACCCGATCGCCACAAACAAACAATTACACGGAAGCGTCTGAAATTTTGTAGCACGCCATCTAAAGAATCATACTTGACAAATATTTTATCATAGTTGCGCCATCTCTGCGTTAGGCTTAGAACTATCCGAACTACCCTAGTATCAAAATCTAATTTAGATATTCTCAAAATTTTAAACAACATGTATTTTAATCAACACTAAAAAAATTGAGATAATAATACCTCAATTCTAATTGAATATAATTCATTAAATTTTTTAGATAAATATTCATCAACAAAATAATTTTCCAATAGAATTATCGAACAATTTTTAATAAAATTTCAAGCTTTTGAAAATAAAAGTGTGTTGAATATCACACTGTAACCGTTGTACGTCTCCTAACACGCCATACGTTACTAATAAAATTACATTGTTATTCCTAAGAATATCAAGCACTCCACGTCAGGTTTAGTAAAAAAAAGTAATGTGAGTTTCTAGCGTCTTATTCATTAAGCCGAATATACTTAGTATAACAGGATGGCAATCCCCCGAAATTCAGGTAGTATTTAGCTTTAAAAGCGACATGTTCCGTCTATTCTCTTGAGACTGCCTGCGTAATGAAAATCATTATTTTTAGTGTCAGTAACTACTGCCGCTTGTACGTCAGACGGTCTACATATATTACATGTAATCCGTAAGAATGAGGGAAGGTAGTAAAGGTAGTGAATGAAGCATTATAGTGCTTTACACTAATGCATTAAAGCACAAATAATGCATTGTAAAAAAATGCATTACTTACATATACTATCTTGTAAAACTAACATCTCCTTAACATTAAATATACTTACTTGGGAGGATCAAAATGTTCTCGGATTGTCTTCATAAACAAAGAAGTATATAATTGAAAATGTTATATTCTAATTCGGTAGGTATATTGTACATCGTTCACCTAACGAGACATTGATTTAAATAGTCCAACCTTGTGGCTGGTCGAACTCTTTTTTCGTATTTGGTCCGGTTTCCAAAGGATAATCTGATCTTTGAAATACACGTCTAATGTAGACTGCAACTATATTTTAATTCTTTATATTTTCCGAATGGATACTTCTTTAGCTTTCTTGGACCTCAGTTACTGCAGCAATTCAACACTGTTTATCGGCCTCTTCTTTCGTAAAATGATATACCGTACTTACTATTCTTACGCTTTCTTTTCCTGTTTAGCCTCCGGGAATTACCGTTCAAATAATACTTCAGAGGATGAAATGTATGACTGTAAATGAAATGTAGTCTTGTAAAGTCTCAGTTCGAACATTCCTGAGATGTGTGGTAAATTGAAACCCAACCACCACCAAAGAACACCGGTATCCACCATCTAGAATTCAAATCCATATATGAATACTAGGACTTGAACGCTGGAACTCTCGGCTTTCAAATCAGCTGATCTGGAAGCCGAGAGTTCCAAATTTATTTTGGAAGACGCGTTCACCACTAGACCAACCCGGTAGGTTACTACCCGTACTCTGGTTTTTCAGAACTTGACTTCTAAGTTTCGATTTAAAAGCATAATTTTCCATCGGAGAGAATTATCGGAAATCTTAACTGACGACTTGAATCATAAAAAAAAGCCCATACAGATTACTTCGTAATACATAAAATAAAAATCTCTAACTTCATAAAATCTCTAATCGAATAATTTTAACGGATGAATTTAACAGTACCATCAACATACAACAAATACTGAAATCAACATTTAAAATAATTCTGATTGTAATTTGTCGTTTTTACTTATTGCGTGTAATTACGGAGCCTGAGTATACCTCATTAATCACAGCACAACATTATAAACATTACACAAAATGACTGTTTAAATACTTATAGATTATTCTGTACACAATACAATAATTACTATAAATGGATATATAATTTTTATTATTATTATTATTATTATTATTACTAGACAAAATGTCAAATATTATACAGAACTGTTCATGTGTAGAATTCTAAAGATAATAATTAATTGAATAAATGATTAATTACTGTCTGTGCATGTCAGTATATATATATATATATAAAATGAGTTATTTTTATTTATAAACTCTGCCCTATCTAGCTTATTTATTTACAGTACGGTTTGAATTAGTCATTCAGTGTTTGGAAAGGTTAATTAATATCTCAATTTTTCAAACGCAGTTGCCGAGCTACGCGCCGACAACTATATATTTTTTGAATCATTATTTGAAGGGTCTAGATCCGCCACACAGCTTCCTAATCGAAGAGATTTTATTATATATTCCTAATCGAAGTAACCCTGATTTAATCCGTCTGATTATCACTTATTTGAACCGGTTTAGAATTTTTAGGGGGAAAATTCAACAATATTGACGAGGACATTAAAATCGTAAGAAGCTTATTTAAAAAGCAATCAAAATATATCTTTGAGATGGTGTAAAGAAGCATAGAAAAAACAATTGAATAATTATGCATAATTATTTGTTTGAAAAGTTACAGAAACAAGATTTAATTTTTTTTCAGATATCTGCATGTAATATTCAGTCAATCAAATACAAAACGTAATGACTTTTAATATAATTTAATCACTACATATTTTTTGTTATTATTGTAATGAATGTTAAAAACAGTAAGAAAGCAACAGGTCTAACATTAAAAAAATACATTTGAATAAAAATTAATTCATGAGTAAAAAACTAATACTAACGGTACTTTTAACTTAAATCTAAGACAGACCTAATACAAACGTGCGCGCGCGCACACACACACACAGTGAGAAAGACGTAGAGAGAGAGAGAGAGAGACAGAGATGATGATAATAAAAGAAACTATCTTACCTGATTCAAATATAATTAGTATCATACAAGGAAGTTTCCACAAAAAAAAAATTATATCTGAGTAATTATGAAGAACATTTAACTGAAATTTTATTTGTTTATCTTTAATAAACAATAGATTAAATTTTTCGACAACGAAATCGGTTTACAGATTTCAAATGATAAACAAAATGGTTTCCTATAATAAAAGTAGAAATCAAACGACCAAAATTTCAGAAGAATCCATGAAAAGAGTTTAAAAAATATATAGATGAAATAATAATCAGAATGTAATAGAAAACGAAGTAATAAAGGCCAGAGGAAAAAAAATGGAAATGACTTATTATCTAAATAGAAAAATTTACGATCTTTATCAAAAAAAAAAAAAAAACGAAAATAAACCACTATAAATTCGTAGTTTTATCAGAAGCATTATAATGTGAGATGCCTACAAAATTTCTGAGGAAAATCTAGTAGAAGTTGAAAAAAAATTAAGAAAAATCCACGGCCCAAAAGTTGTAGATAATTTTAATGAATGAAGAAAATCAGCAGAGTTTTACCTAATTTTGGGGAAAAAAATAGTCCATACAATGAGAAAAAAAAAATCAAATCTTAGGGTTGCTTATGTAGAACGGATGAAACTAGATTAATAAGACAAATATTTAACTTTTCGAAAAAAGGAATCTAAATTTCTAGAGAAACAGAAAGGGAACACAGTGGATCGAAGAAATAATAGAAAAGTTAAGGTAAAGAATTTTGAAAAGAAATAAGTCACGTCTATGCGTAAGTGAAAATTAGGAGATTCTAAAAAAAAAATAAAAAAAAAATAAAAAATACAAATTATTTGTAAATATGAACAAACCGTGCAGTTGCTGCAATAATTTCCAAAACTCTAAATAAAAGATTATCATTTTCAAATTAATGAGAATTTTTTTTTGGCGGGCGGAAGAAGGTGGAAATGCATTCACGCACGGAGTGTCGGGCTCCCACTGGTAATCTTATCAAACTGCCATTTGCAGAATACCGGCTAAAACCATCCCCCTTTCTACCAGAACTCGATCCGGAAACGTTTTAAATATTACTTCAGGCCGAGTCCTCCTATCCTAGCCTGAGAAGGCCGCTACTTAGTTTTCACCTGGCTCAGGACTATCCATGTCATTCTTAATCGGACCACACTATCCCAGCGGCTGAGATCACGGAGCATCATTGCAACCACGTTGTGGGGGCTCAGTGCTCAGATCCGCCTCTAGTGTCCCTCCATCTGCCGCTCATCGTGTACAAAAGGTGTGCTTGACGTCGTCCCGGATACCGACGCAATAGAGGCAGTCGGGAACGGCGATTTTTCTATGGAATTGAGATTAGCGAGGAAGTACCCGTGACTGGTTAATAATTGGATCACGTAATGAATAAATTGTTTCTCATTTCGGATCTGAATATAACATAGTTAGTAAAGCTACTTTAAATTTAATAGTGCCTTTTAAGTGATCAATAAAGTAGAACAACAATTTTTATAATTAAAATTAAAAGTGTTTAGAGCCAGAAAACAAAAATACATTTTTTTTTAGAGCTAGGGGATAATTCTTAGAAATTCTTTTCTAAAAATATTCATATAATGGTTTAGCTTAACCAGAAATTTGGTTAAGTAAAGTTTTCTATAAATCTAACACTCCCTTCAATAAAAGCTAAAATAAGAAAAGGAAGTTTTTTATTATTTCCGCACTTCAGGTCCGGGATCTATAATTAAAAAAAAAAATTATAGACATTTCTTGATACATCTATGTATGAAGTGACTTTCAAAAGATTAAAAAAAAAATTAAACCTAAGGGAGATACAGAAAAAGAACAAAACGAAAGTAAGAGGTGAGGATTGATTCTACTGAAAAAAGTATTTCTTTTGGAATATTTATATAAACATGTAGGAAACAAATTTATGTTAATATAGTTTTCTTTAAAATTCTTCTGAAAAAATGTCGAAATTGTTTTTTTTCGCAATATCTCCTCACCCCCTTAACAGATTTAAAAAAAATTATCAATGTTTCATATTTGGAAATATTTGAGCTAAATCTAAAGAAAATCGTTTGTTTAATCTGAGATATAAGGCCAGAAGCAATGCGACACAAACGTACATACGTACGCAAATATATACATATGCTTTTTTGATCTTGATTAACTAGGTGGATCCTAAAACGTAAAGATTTGCCAAAACCCCCGATCCTCCAATTTTGACATGATCACCACACTTTCCTCTTTAATATAGTTATTCTAGCTATATTCGCTCGGAAAATAAAAACAAATACAATATTACGTTACAAAAAATCCAATGAAAGGGAAATTTGCTAATAAAAGAACCAGAATTTACCAAAATTGTCTGAAAGAAATTAAAATTTACTACCCTACTGAAGTATAAAAAATTCATTTAAAAAACTTATTAAAAAACACTTATAAGAAAAAACTGTCAAAATACGTATTGAAAAGAAATTGAGTCAACTTTGTGTTATAAAAAATATAATTTCTTAAAAATTACAAAAAAATCGTAAAAATTAATATACGGTAGGTAGTATATCATGGCAAGCTTACCGAAATGTTGGAGATGTTCAGTTCTCCCCTACAAGTGAAAATTTCATTATTTTCATTGCAGGTACTGTGTAATGAACATGATTTCTCTCAAAGAAAGCAACTCTGATTGGTCTCTTGTAGGAAAGATAGAGTAAAGCAACGAATTAATGTACCCTTTCTACAGGGAAACAGTACGTTATATACTGTCGTAACTTAGTTAAGGAAAATGTATTCCGTACAGTGGTGTAGTCTGAAATATCTCTACCTATAGATCTGGAACTGATTTTATTTAATATAGTGTTAATTTTATTGGTATTTGACAAAAAAAAAAATAATTTTTGACCTGAGTAATCTATTATGTTTGATAAAGTACACCTATTTAAATTTATTACAAATCAAAAAGAAATCACCCCCCCCCCACACACATATATATATATATATTACATATATTATATATATGTGTGTGTGTATGTGTGTAAAGGCGTACCGTGGGCACGCTCTCCGCAGCTAGGCCCTCCAGGCGGGTTGCCCTGATGGGCGGCGCCTCGGAATGGGATTATTAGGTGTTCAAAACTGGTTACCTCTTGTTTAAAAACTCTTTTTTGAATGATTAAAACTGATATAACAAAAGTTAAATTGGAAATTTAACTTTTCTTAGAGATCGGAACATTCCGGTGCTTACTTTTTGGTTATAGTTCATTAGTTTATGAAGAAAAACCATCACATAAACAAAACACTCTGATGTGGACATCACATGACTTCCTTGCAGGCCTATTCAATTACACATAAACAATTTTTTTAAATGAAAAATACATAAAATGTTATTTCATTAATAAATTCTGATATTTTTTCATTTTCATGTTTTTTTTTATTGCTATTACTGAATTATTTATTCTAAATTGTTTTTACAATCAGAGTTTAATAGTTATTAATACATCAATATATTTAAATTTAAAAAAAAGTTAAAAAAAGAGCAGATGAAGTCGAATTTGATCCGATGTGCCTTCTCCTTGTAAGATCTAAAAATATCATTAATTAATACTTTAATTGGCTATAACCTTGGAACCAATGAAAATAAGTACCACTTATAATATATCGTTGAAAATTTCTCAATATTATATACATATTATATTACAGCAGTTAAGAAAAGGCCAAAAATCCAATTTTTTTTTGGATTTTGGGCTTTTTGAACACTTTTGGTACAGTCGATTGCAATCAAAAGAGGAGGTGCACAACTAATGCGTACAGACGTCACGCCGAAACTGATCAAATTGGATATTTCCGTTGAAATCTGAAAACCGAAATTTTTCGCAATCACAGTACTTCCTTTACTTCGTACAAGGAAGTAAAAAATATATTAATATATATTTCGCATATACATCGATATATATATGCGATGTATCGAAATATAATAAAACAAAATAATACCTGACCACCACGAGACATGCACTAACGAATCGGGATTTTCCGCTAGTGATATCAATACATTCCGGTGCTAAGCTAAGGGGGACGGACACATAAACCCACATACAAATGCCCTTTAGTAGGGTAGGAGATATATGGTGGTCATTCAAAATGACCACCATTAAAATCAATACATTTACGGTAACAGTTTAATAAAAAGCGACTATAATGATAAGGTAGCTTGTTAATTGGATTTTTGATTTTCTGTCTGACATCCTTTAAAACATTCTAAAGGCAGAAGTCCATGAGATGTTAAGTGTTAGAGATCAACCCGAGAACTCCAACTCCAAAGCACTTCCTTTTCGTCCTATCCATCGCTGAGGAAAGGTGTTGACAAGAGATTCCATTGCGTCATGGGGATAGTGGGATGGAATCCCCCCCCATCTTGTTGAAGGAAGTATATTTTTACATCAACAAAAATAAAAAGGATATGTAGAGCAGGGATCATTTTGTTTTACAGTATTTTTGGGACGAGATGCCGGTGATAGTTTCTTTAAAAAAATAAAAATAATAAATGGCCCAACAATCCCTCTAGAGTGATTCTCAATCTGTTTAGAGCTCCACCCACGACCCCCAAAAAGTAAAAAAGATATATAATGAATTTTTCGCGATCCCCAACCCAAATCTAGTTTAAACAATTTAGCTGCGTTGATATCGACTGGTATGAACCTGGGTGTATGAAATGTACAAACATAAGCAATTTACAGGTTCCAACTAAGTTAGTCAGCTTGCTTAATATTCGCTGCGAGAGCGTCATGTTAGAACATGCATGTGATACATACGAAACGTGGTTTTGGTATCTATTTCAGTTTATAAAAGTGTAGTTTCATTGGAAGTAATAGTAATTGCGGTTTCGGTTTTTTAGTGTGCCGTGTAACAATCTTTTGTTTTTATAGGTTCTTTCGCAAAATGGTAAATTTGTTAAAAAAAGGAAGCGAGTCATCAACTTTCAGTGAATCGTTTGGTAAAAAGACAAAATTGTACAGTGACAAGTTATTTAAATTGTGATTTTTACCTCATTGGATTGAAAGCCACAATGCGTTGTTTGCTTTCAAGTCCTCTCCGAAGAAAGCATGAAATCATCAAAATTAATTTGACACGGGAAACTGAATATCCGGATCATAAAAGCAAACCCTTGGAATTTTTTGAAGGAAAATTACATACTTTGAGAAGTAACAAATTTTCTATTTGTAAATCAAGTCATACTGATAATAGTACAAATGAAACACCTTTTCTCGTAGCATTAAGGGTAGCTAAGATGCATAAACCCCCATACAATGGCTGAAAATCTCATATTGCCTACTGAAAGCAGTGTTTTAAGCGTGGAAGAAGCAAAAAAAGCTGACAACACCGTTGTTGGGCTTTCCTGCCACGCAGCGTTTTTGTGATGCACGGCTTAAAGATAGACACAAAATTTAAAATAATTTACATTTTATTTAAATATAATATTTTTTGTTTATTAAATTCAGTGACTTCATCAGCGCAGGTATGGCGGTACTAGCGGCCACTCTAAATACTTTTTTATACTTTAAATATTATACATTTATTTAATTCTACCTCTCACCTGTGACGTTACAACATAGCTGATGCCGGAGACTAAACAGAAACAGGAAGAAAGACGACTACCGTAGCTGTACGTCAGTGCTACACTAGCGCTCGTTGTGGTGAGAGAAGGTATTAATGACACACACTATACTCAGTTAGCCACTAGTTTATTTAGAGCATTTTTGGTGGCGTGGGGGTGCGATTTTGCAAAAAATATTTATTTGAAAATATTATTTTTCAATCGTTAACAAATGAAGCTAAGAAATATAGGCGAAATCTCAGATACTGAGGATGACCTTGCTCTACTGCCTTTGACCTTTTAAGGTGAAAATTGAATGGCATAAATTTCCCGTACATAGAGGTTATCCGACCAAGTTTGGTTAAAATCGATCGAGTAGTTCAGGATATATAAGAAAATTTAGAGGCCAATTCCGAACACACGCAGGTAGTATATACGATGATCCGGAAAATTTCAATCCGGTTTTTTGGGTTCATTCGGTGTCAAAACGTAAAGATCCGGTGAAAACCGCATATGCTCAAATTGGACCGATTAGCATAGTTTCCCTCTGCTATCTCGACACAGTATCAACGCGAATCGATGACACAGATGCCGATGTTTGGGATCAGATAATTCAGCAAGCGAATTCAGTTGAATTTTTTTGTCTTCAATTTGATGAATCAAATTCTTATGCTTTGATGTTTCATCAAGTTCTTATGTTTTGTGAGATATGAATGTGATAGGAACAAATAAAAGAAAATATGTTGATTTACAAATCGATACCTGGTCATACAACAAGACAATGTTTTTTTGATGGTTTTTTATGACGGTATTAAAAACTATAGCATAGAATGAACAAAATGTATTGCAGTACACAGTGATAGTACAAAGGCGATAAGAGTAAAGAACTGTGGATTTCTGAAAAAATTAAAAGATTGTCTTATACCAAGGATAGAATGGACGCACTATTTTCTTTACAGACATGCTCTTACCACAAAAAATTTACCGAAAAATCTCAAACAAATTCTATATAAAGATGTCAAACTGATTACTTTTATTAAAATTTGACCGTTACAGAATAGGCTGTTTGCTAACTATGCTCATTTCATCGCATAGTTAGCAAACAGCCTAGAGCGAAACGAAAATATCTCTTCTTTTCTATAAAGAAGTCAGTTGGTTTTCGGGGGGGAATGTTAAACCGGTTATTAGAATTGCGAGATGTATTAATATTTTTCCAGGATAAACAAACGTTACTCTCAATTTTTTACGGAATAATGAGTATGTGTTGCTATTGGCTTACTTAGCTGATGTATTTTCGCATTTAAACGACTTCAATGTGTATTTACAAGGACGTCATAAAAACATTCTATTAATGACAGAAATAATTCATGATTTTATTAAGAAGCAAAAATTTAGATATGTTTTCACTTACTTCCGATTATATTGAGAAAAATGTGGTTGAAGAAGACACTATTATTCACCACAGTTTTGTTAGCATGAAAATGCATTTGTATGAGCTAAAAATTTAGTTGGCAGAATATTTCCCGGAAGATAAACATTTCTCGAAGAGATGAGCACTGAATCCATTTAGTGAAAACATTTTTTCAGTTGCTAAGTTACCAGTAGAGATGCACGACCTACTCATCGAAATGTTTGCCGATAAAACTTTACAACTGCAATTCAAATCTGAAGATTTGCATACGTTTTGGCTTGCTGCCGAAGTGAATATGGTAGTTTAAAAATTCCACAGCACCCAAGCTTTGAAATTATTAATCCCTTTTGCCACGTCTTACCTCTGTGAAAAGGTAAGAATTAACAAGTTTGCGCTAAGAATTAAATACAGGAATCGTCTTTTATCACTTGGAAATAAAAAGGAAAAACAAACGCAACTGCTCATTAATTTATTTTCTTTACAAATGTAAGTAAAATGTTTTATAATAAGTGATTATTTTTTTCATAAAATGATTTTATTATTGTTTACGTATAAACTTGGGGGAAAATTTCGCGATCCCCTTTCATATCACCGCAACCACCAGGTTGAGAAACGCTGCTGTAGAAGATAAACCACAACACACTGTTAGGCCTGTTGTTGTTGTACTGTCGGGTTTGTTCAATTACGTGCGGGATTGTATTACTCCTATTAATACTGTTCTGCCTATTAATTGCCCATTAAGCTTAAAAGTGGCTTCATCCGACCAAACAATTTAATTTTCAAGCCCCTTATTTTTATCACACTTACCTCGGTACTATTAACAAAACTGTACTCGCCTTTCTTCGTTTAATACATGAAGAAGTCTCGGGATGTATGGTCTTCACTTATCCGCTATTAAAATTCTATGAACACTAACTTTTTTAAAATCAGTTTCATATTAACCTTTTAACATTCTCAGTTTTACAATAACACTTCAAAAGCCATTACATTGGTAAACGACAAATGAATTTCAGCCATGTTTATTGTAGAATAAATAACATACAATCTAGCAATGGAGACAACAATAAAAAAAACGGATGTTTTAAACTATTAGTTTTATAATTTCTATCTCTGTTCGTAAAGTGAACACATTTATTTTAAAACCCTCAATATATATATAATGTTTCTAAAATGGTGGGCTGACTATACTTTTTCGGATTCTAATTGTAAAACTAAACAAAAAATATCCTTAGGAAAAATGGCAATTTCTCCTTCGTTCTCCCACTGTACGTCATTTTGTTATTTTTATATAAAAATTTATATCTCAAGTTCGGATAGAGGAATCACATTAATATTTAGTAAGCTTATAAAACTTTACTAAATATTAAAGTTTTAAAATTAGCAAAAATCAGGAATTAAATACCTTCTCAAATTACAAAATGGCGGTCATGTTTATTTTTCAATCCGTTCTATCTCCGTAAATATTAGTTTTATCAAAATTTATGTTATTTTTAAAAAAAAATATTAAGCCTATTATTTTGAACAAAATGACATTTTATTTTCTAAAATCTGTTAACAAATAGTCGAGTTATGGGAGAAAATTGATGTAATTTTGTTATAATTATTAGGTCTGTTATTATTACTTAATTTGATACTATTTAACAATATATAAAAACAATTAATATTTAATCGAATCGAACGTAAAGTGGAGGACATGAAAACAGGTATAAAATTACATCAATTTTCTATATATGTATATATAGATATGTATATATATATATATGTATATATGTATATTATTATTTTTATAATATATATATATATATATATATATATATATATATATTATTTTTTGAAATTTAGGACCTAAAAAGAAAACACTAACAATGATTGAGTGACTAAATTTATATAACAAATAAAAGGAAATAAAAATGGTAAGGGTTTGAATTTGTAATTCACATTATTATAAATAAAACCCTTACAGTCTTTTTGGATCGGCTAAAAGGCATATAAAATTGACAATACCTCATTACTTAATAGCAAATTCTTTTTCACTTATAACTAACACATGAACTACTTACCTTAATTACTAATCAATTAATAAAGTGATAACAAAAGGGTGTATCATAACTCAGACCTTATGTCTATCTCGTTTCTTATGACAGTGATAAATTGTGATTACCCTCTTTTCCTAACTTAATAAATTTATTACTTATATATTACATCAGTAATGTTTTAAAACAAAATGCGCTTAGATACATATGTAACATCATACGAGTAGAAACGACAAGTAGATTAATTTATCCTAATTAGACGTAGCCTACCTATATTTACTTCCCTAGATACAACCCTTAGCAAATAAAAATAAATTGCATGCATAAATAGAACCAGACGTAAGAGCCCTTATTCTGCTATTAGTCCATGCGGTCCTACAAGAAGAGCTTGATAAACAACTCTCTACAGAATTCTACTACTCAGTACAACCCTGTTTTCTCATTAATAACTCGTTCTTTTTTTTTTGTACATTACACTCATTCCAAGCACTCTTTTAAATAAAAATAAATGCACTCTACAGTCATAAAAGGAAAACATAGTTTAACGGAATAGTCTACTATGATACCGGCTATATGTAGTACTCTCTTTTGTTCCAAATATTTCTGTCAAGGTAAAATATTTCTTGAATAGAATTTCTTAAAAATGATGAATACTCTACTTTAAAAAATAAATTAAAGTAGTAATTAAATTAAATTAAATTAATTAATTAAAAGTATATTATTAATAACATATTTATCTTAGTTTTCAAATTATTTTACACCAGTTAGAGCATTTAAACATAATTCAAAATAATTATATTAAATAAAAATTGAATTAAACAGTTCTGAAATAAGAAAAAATAGTGTAAATCATATAAAAACCCAAAGTAATTTTTCTTAAATGATCGTTCAGAGAAAGTACAAAAAAAAAATACACACAATCAAAATTAATAAATTTTAAGTCGAAATTACTTAAATTTTAACGAGTATTTTTAGCTAATTAAACATTAGGTAATTTGTTAACAATCAAACACAAAGCACATAAAATCTATTTATAAAACAGACAAATAAAATTTAATACAAATTCTAAAAACTTCCGTTGGAATTCATATTTAATATTGTGTTTAGTTTTTCTTAAAAATACTCGAAGAAAACTAACACATGTAATAATATATTCAAATTACTGATGCGACCAGTTAATATTATGGAAATATTTGTAATAATAAATTAAAGAGTATTATATCTTTATAAAAAAATCCCTTTCGGCACGTCGGAAGGTGGAGGTAGATTTCACCGGTGCTAAGTAGGGAATAAAAAATATTTCCACCTTAAAATTAAGAAAAACTTCAAATTTACTCAATACGACAATGGTTACATGTGAAAAAAGTTGCCCATCTTTATCATTCGACAAGCCGCATCTTCTTACAATTCCATCAACATTTTGATCATCCTTTGCCGTAAGGGTTGGTCATTTCAAAAATTGTTTCCGACAAAGGTTTTAGAGGTACTGTTTAGAGGACTAACGATCACTTTAAATCGATTCGATACTGTGCCTACTAAGGAGGTATGATTTTTTGGTCTTTGAAACCCCATTTTTTCCACTCCTTGGACCAATGCTTGGTGATATCAAAAAACTTTACTTGATAAGTTTTAGGTTCTTATCCAAAGAATAGAAGGAACTTCAAACGAGTTCGATATTTTACTTAATAAGAAAGTTATAGCGATATTTTGTTTTTCGAAAAAGCTCACCCCGCATTTCCACCCCAATGGTTCCATTTTGGCTATTAACAGACTCGACCGAGATTTTGATCGTTATATTTTATGCATAAATTTGAAAATGATTGGCGCAAAATTACGGCGGTTATCCTGTGCACAAGAAAATGAAATATATATATATATATATATATATAACTTTTGAACTAACGGTGGTTTTTGAGTCTGGAGGATGTGAAACGCGAAGATACGTCGAAATTTTCCGGAAGTCGAATCATGGTACCTATTACAATAGGTAGCTTTCTTATGAAATCTACCTAAAAACCAAAAACGGCGTTGCTAAACTTTCTCAGCAAATGAATTTATTCATTCAATAATAGATTTAATCCAATCCAACAATTTACTAATAGTTTATGAAGTTCAAACTCCAACATTTTATCATAAATAATATAATTAAAAAATATTTATATATTTAAATATTTATATTGTATATATAGTGTCCCATTTGAAATTCCCTATTTTTATGAACTCTTCTTTTTCACTGAAAGTACTGTGACAGGTATTTCATATCTTGACAGGTAGGAGCAATTTGCGTATGCAAATTGAGCATAGGCATCCTAATATCCTCTTCCAGAAAGATGGGGTTCCCTCACTGGCTCCTTGAAATAAGGGAAAGGCAGAATGAGACGTTTTCTGGTACGTGGAATCGAAGAGGTGATTAAATTCCCTGGCCACCCAGATCGCCAGACATAACCCATTTGGGCTACTTCTTCTGGGACTATGTCAAACACAGGATGTATACGACAATGGTAGCACTTCACCGGTTAATAATATCGGAAATTCGACATGTACTGCAATCGAGGTAATGCAATATTTTATGGAACTTGAGTAAAACAATCATTATTTTCGAATAAAAATTCTGTACAATGTATCAGAAAATACTGATATTGATTAGTGCAGTGATTCCCAAACTGTGCGCTGCGGCCTCTTCACGGAGGCGCCGCGAAATATTGTAAAAGCTTTATAATTAATTGAACCAAGACATTTAATTTAATGTTAATAAAGTAAAAAAATAATGAATATACACGAGTTTTATTTATTTTCATCTCTTACGAGTAGTCATACTTTTACTTAGGGTAGGTCGCCATGGATAAGTTTTAATTGAAAAAGGGCGCCGCGACTCGGAAAAGTTTGAGAACCACCGGACGAGTGCATAACGGTATCCGTATAAAAACCGATACCCCAAAAAAGATTCAATAAATGAAAAGGAGAGAAACTATCTACATCTACAAGAGTTCCTATCTACATTTTGGAACGAAAAGAGAAACCTAACGTAGTACATGACTACTGGGCGGCGATGAAAAAAAAATTCACGCAATAAAATCTAAAACTTTACGAAAGGTGATGAAAACTTTTGGCTTTTCTCTTTTTCTACCTTATACTATTGTAAAATGATGAGAGGTAACGTGTGGTGATGTCACCTGGTTATATACCCAGACGTTTCATAAAAATACTTTTCACCGTGAGATGCGCCTATACACAAAATATCGCTTAAAACATGCACGTTTCCTTGGTAGGAGAATTTCTCTTTTCTTGGACTATTTTCGCTATGCACAAATTGAGTTTTCAATTAGTGTATTTTACCGTTATCGATTAAAGCAGTTTATTTCTTAAAATTCAAGCAGGAATATAAAAATATTTTTGTAATTTTTATACTTTATACTTACTCAGAGTTATAGTGACCAAATTTTTATAAAACATCTCTTGTTCGTTAGGATTCGAAAATCATTTTGTTAACCTTTTTAATGTTAAAGGTTTTAAAATATGTTATTGTTTATTTCAATTAAAATTACGAGTATATTGAATTTTACTAAAAACACAAATAATTTTTCTTATATTAAGGTATTAAATACCGTAAGGCTTACCTGTATAAGGATTGTAATTATAGCATAACTTTTAATAATTAGTTTTAAAAAATATACTATAGAAATGGATTCTACATGCAAAGTTCCAAAAAAGGTACAGTACATAGAACAAAAAATTAAACTAAACAATTTTTTTTGTTACTTATAATTAGATCAACTAGGAAGGTTGTTAGCGACTAAGTTAGGGTAAAATAATAATAAATATTTCCTGACCAGACGGGAATCGAACTTGAAACTTTCTGTGAAGCAGGCAAGTACGCTAAATAGTACTGTATGAAGGTAGTCGAAATTAATTTAAAATGCATATAACAAATTCAAATTTAAAACGTGAACAAATAAACATAATCTGTTTTCTTTCATACCTGAAGAGAAGTATGCATTTTCCACGATGATAAATTTCCATTTTTGAGAGCTTTTAACAAGACTATGAGTCGTAAGAAAAGAAGTCTGAAACAATTGCAAAATTAAAAATTAATATTATTAAATTAATAATTTAATCATAGCTATATTACATTGTATGAGGCTATTATTAATTTATAATTAATAGCCGGTCGGATTCACTTCGCTCACCCGAGCGGGGTCTTGCGAAGGGAACCAAGGGTTCTGCTAAATCCCCGAAGAGCACGCTTCGCTCGGCATTCCCGTCTATCCAGAGGGCGGAACCCTCTGGCCCTGCACCGTGCAGGTCCACTTAGTTACCTCACGGACTGTTCGTTATCCTCATGGTTGAATAATACTAATAAACAACAATCATCAAAGTATTCAGGCTTTATAGTAACTATGGTAACTAAAGTACCTTTGACGACGAAAAATTCACAACTTATTTCTGTTACCATGGTGACAGAAATACAACAATGAAGTTCAACCTTTTTTTTGTTAATGAATATCATTAATTCATTACTTCAACCCCAAGGGGGCCAGAGCTTTAGTCTACGGCTTGTAACCTTCCCTGGATAACACGACCGTATCCTGAAAATTTGAAAGCAAATCGGTCAGTTAGTTCTCGCATGACGCCGTAAAACAAACAGACAGAAGGACGATACATAAAAAATCAAACTTTCCGCTTTTTAAAAAAGGTAAAATTCTTGAATCGAATAATTCGGTAAATAAAATTATAATTATTATATAAAATGTATGACCACTTGAGTCCAACTTATTTAAGTGTTAACACACTTAAATAAGGTGGACTCAAATAACAATAACACGAAAACTAAACGAGATATAAACAATCCAATAACATGTTACACAAGAGGTTATGCGCAACACAATGCTGCCAACCTTACGTCATTAAATATCTCCATTGGCGCGTAATTAAAAATGACCAATTATTTTCTGAACAGATCTCGTATATATACATTTGTACTATTATATAATATAAATTTTATATATATACTAATTCTAGCTGAAAGTAAAAAATATTTAGAAGAAACAATGAACGGCATGGATGAAGTCCTACGCAAGAATTACCGCATGAAAATAAACAAGAACAAAACAAAAGTAATGAAATGTAGTAGAAATAACGAAGATGGACTACTGAATGTAAAAATAGGAGGAGAAAAGATTATGGAGGTAGAAGAATTTTGTTATTTGGGAAGCAGAATTGAATTACTAAAGATGGACAAAGCAGAAGCGATATAAAATGCCGAATAACAGGCGAAATAACCCTTCAGTCAGAAATATTTGTTTATATTAAAAATTAATTTAAACGTCAGGAAAAGATTTTTGAAAGTATATGTTTGGAGGGTAGCTTAATATGGAAGTGAAACAAGGACGATCGGAGTACCTGAGAAGAAAAGATTAGAAGCTTTTGAAATGTGGTGCTACAGGAGAATGTTAAAAATCAGATAGGTGGATAAAGTGACAAATGAAGAGGTGTTACGGCAAATTGATGAGAAAGAAGCATTTGGAAAAATATAGTTAAAAGAAGGGACAGACATATGCCACATATTAAGGCATCCTGGATTAGTCGTTTTAATATTGGAGGGACAGGTAGAAGGAAAAATTGTGCAGGCAGGCAACGTTTCGAATATGTAAAATAAATGTTAGGGATGTATGATGTAGGGGGTATACTGAAATGAAACGACTAGCACTAGATAAGGAACCTTGCAGAGCTGCATCAAACCAGTCAAATGACTGAAGACAAAAATTATATATATTCATAAAATAAAATAATTTAATTTTTTGGGAAATAAATTTTAAGGTATAAATTATCATTCAATGTATCTTTGTTTCATGTTCTCACGATTAAAATCGTAGTCATTATCAACAGAAATTTTGACCCCAAGGAACTTCAGTCAAAAGTTTCTTTGTTATTATAAAATTCTCTTTTAATAGATTTAATATCAATTAAGAAAATCTGTGAATTTTCTAATCTAACTGCAATAAAAGGTTACTGGAAATGATGTTGTAACATATGATTAAAACTCTACTAAACTAATTTACAGTCCCTCAATTGATTTGCATTTATACTTATTAAGCTAATTTTTGACTAATGTCATTTCATTTTTATATTCATACATTCTTACAGAGATTAATGAAATAAATACAATTTTCCGAATTATAATTTGGAAAATTCAAAAGAGAAGGAAATTGAACCGAATGGATGGGGAGCAAATACTCTATGGCCTCAGGAATTTGAAAATTTATAGCCGCACTAACTGGGATCCACCAGTTCTTATCTCGTGCCAATCCGATCCAATTGCGATCCTTACACCGACTTTCTAGAGACCAAATCTAAAGCCAAAGGTCTCGTTCCATTGGTTTTCCCGATTATAATCCTAGCAAACAAACCACTCATTCACCAATCGATGAGGTGTCTCGTCCAGCGCAATCTAAAAATTTTTATCAAACTAACTGTATTCAGACTCGAATATAATCTATGCAGCTCAACATTGTGGCACTTTCTCCACTACCAAGTGTGTTCGTAAATTACAGGACTAAATATCTTTCGGAATTTTATTCTCAGAAACTCTAAACTTCCTTTCATCTATTAACTTCAACGACAATGTCCCTTAACCATACAAGGTAACCGGTAAAATTATTATTTTAATTTAATCTTAACCCGTGTTTAACAGTAATTGATAGCTTCGTCAGAGAATAAAAACACGGCGAATAATTTGTGAAGTAAAAGCAAAATAATGAAAGAATGTGGGTTTTTTCGTTCGATGTAACGTTTACGTATCTCAAACTTATTTATTTTTTAAAAATTCTTCATTCTATCATTCATCTTTTGTTCTATTTCATCATTCTTCTAGCGATTTTGTTTTTTCTTCTGCTCTTCACGAAATTCAGATTCATCTATCCTTTTACTGAAAGTTTGTATGTTCAAAATTCTGGTTTTTGATATATTGAGTATTTTCAAACACTTTTCTGCTTTTTAATATTTTCTTTAATTACAGTCGGTCGGGGTTTTTTGACTTAGTAAAGAATATGGAAAAACCCTTGAAACTGAAAAAATAATTAAAGAAATTTTAATAAAAAAATTAATTATTGAAAAAGAGAATTATTTTTTTTTGTAATATGACGCATAAATTATTGTAATAACAATATTTGTAATGGTTGTGGATTACTTTACATAATTGAATAATAAATTAATTTGAATAATAATAATTATTATATTGTAACTTTTATTGATAATTAAACTAATTAATTGTAAATGCTCTATTATAGTTTATAATTAATTATAAACTGTTATATTCACTTAACTAATTTAAGTTCTATATTGGGAATATCATAGAGCTGTAATAAAACATGCAATTTATTTAATTTCGTCTGTCTAAGAAAGATTTATCGTAACACTGCGAGTTATATATTTAAACTAGTAAATTTTTGTTTCAGTATATAAAGCTAATTTTAACATTTAGATAAATGTCGTTAGTCTTTCCTCAAATTTACAACCAGGTAAATGAAACAATATATTGTAAAAAGACTAAACTTTTTGATTAAAAAAATTAAAATGATTTTAATGAAAAAATAAGTAAAGTTGTAATGAAAAAATATAAATATATATAGTGGGTTCGAAAATATTTTAACACATCTAAATAACATTGTATAAAATTTTTCCCATAGTGATATTTATTTTAATACTGGAATACAGTATAGAGCAGCGTTTATGAATCTGTTATGAATTCAAATATTTTATTGTTAACTGAAAGTTTGTTTTAGTACAAAATCAAATCACAACATTGAAATTATTAAACTAAATTTATTTTCCCATTTATTCTTCAGTATTTTCAATTATTATTTTTTAAAAATAAAATAATATTAAAAAAAAAAAAAATTTCTTGTTTTACTTTTTCAAACTCAAACAAAATCAAAGTATATTTTTTAAAAGATGTTACACTTTAAAAAAAATCTAATGGTATAGAAAAAAAAATATATAAAGTATTATTTCATTATCGGAAGTTTTTTCAAAGATCAGTTAATAAAATTACTACGATATTCAAGAAAAAAAAAGAAAAAAAACAATCAAAGTGTTAAAAACAAAAAAAAAAATAAAAAATAAAAAACTGTAAAATTAAATAAAAAGTACTATTAAAATAAATAGTAAATATCTATTTAAATTTAAAATGAGTATTTAACTTTTCCATGGGTTTATATTATATTATTTGCGCGCGTGCACAAACATATACGCGCGCACACACGCACAAAAACGCACAAGAGAGAGAGAGAGCGCACACACACAAATAATCCGACAGATTTGCCTAAAATTAATCTTCCTTTAAAAAAAAAAAAAATAACTGATGATAAGTTTCAATAATTTTGAAGATAAGGCAACGCTCCAAAACCATTTGCAAAAATAATTTACTCGTTATCAAAAACTAGATTGCCATTTTGATTGTAAAACAATAATTTTCAGTAAACAATGAGGAATTATATGTCAG